>NC_069499.1:1102121696-1102256696 GCF_027579735.1 Bombina bombina
AAAAACACATCTGAAGTCTCCCAAAAGCATGTGAGAAAAGGTGTTATGGTCTGATGAAACCAAGGTTGCAATAATTCCAAAAGATATGTTTGGCGCAAAAACAACACTGCACATCACCAAAAGAACACCATACCCACAGTGAAGCATGGTGGTGGCGGCATCATGCTTTGGGGCTGTTTTTCTTCAGCTGGAACAGGGGCCTTATTCAAGGTAGAGAGAATTATGAACAGTTCCAAATACCAGTCAATATTGGCACAAAACCTTCAGGCTTCTGCTAGAAAGCTGAACCTGAAGAGGAACTTCATCTTTCAGCATGACGACCCAAAGCATACATCCAAATCAACAAAGGGATGGCTTCACCAGAAGAAGATTAAAGTTTTGGAATGGCCCAGCCAGAGCCCAGATCTGAATCCAATCGAAAATCTGTGGGGTGATCTGAAGAGGGCTGTGCACAGGAGATACCTTCGCAATCTGACAGATTTGGATTGTTTTTGCAAAGAAGAGTGGGCAAATCTTGCCAAGTCAAGATGTGCCATGCTGATAGACTCATACCCAAAAAGACTGAGTGCTGTAATAAAATCAAAAGTTTCTTCAACAAAGTATTAGTTTAAGGGTGTGCACACTTATGCAACAATATTATTTTAATTTCTTTTGCAAGATGTACCGAGTCCACGGATTCATCCTAACTTGTGGGATATTGTCCTTCCTGACAGGAAGTAGCAAAGAGAGCACCACAGCAGAGCTGTCTATATAGCTCCCCCTTAACTCCACCCCCCAGTCATTCTCTTTGCTGGCTCTAAGCAGGAATGGTAAAGAGAAGAGGTGTTAAACTGTTGTGGTGTTACTATTTATTCTCAGGCAGGACATAGATAAAGATTTCTGCCTGGAGGATGATTATCTTAGCATTTGTAACTAAGGTCCACTGCTGTTCCCACAGAAGCTGAGGAGTACAGGAAAACTTCAGTGTGAGGAACGGTTTCTTGCTATACAGCAATGAGGTATGTTCAGTCATATATTCTGCAGAGACTGTATTAACTCAGAATGGCTGACATTAGGGGAAGGGTAAGCAGTAATCCTAGTGTTATCAGAGGTTTTTACTAGCTTGCATAAAGGGTTAATTTTTTTTGTGGGCACTCAGTTTATGTGAATTTGGGACAAACGTTTTTGTGTCTGGGAGTAACGTTTTCTGTTTTATGGGACATTTGCTTGAGGGTTCTTTGGGGTTGTTTATAACCCACATGGCTTTCAGACAGGGTTTGTTAGTTTTGTGTAGGCCCCAGTAACATCGAGTGAGGTGGGCGGGGCCTACATTTACAAGCAGCAAGCAACTTGTCCTGAGAGGCTTCTGAGGGACTAATTGAAGCTTTAAACCCCATATTATCGCTTCCTAAGGGCAGGTAGGGCCACAGCAGAGCTGTGGCAAGGTGCTTTAGGGGGTTTTAACCGGTTTTAGACACTTATCAATCCGTTTTTTTCATTTGGGGGTCTATTGCTTTGTTACTTGTGGTGCAATCCTTCTAAAGCTTAGTGGGTGTACTGTTAAAATTTCGGAATTTTTGAACCAATTTTAACCTTTTTTGCAGTTTGTGTATGCCTTTTTTTTTTCTCTTAAAGGTACAGTACCGTTTTTGCAAATTGTTTTTTTCATTAAATAAAGTGTTTTCCAAGCTTGCTTGCTTCATTACTAGCCTGTTAAACATGTCTGACACTGAGGAAACTCATTGTTCAATTTGTTTAGAAGCCATTGTGGAACCCCCTCTAAGAATGTGTCCCAATTGTACTGATATGTCTATAAATTGCAAACAGCATATTTTGACTTATAAAAGTTTGGCATTAAATGATTCTCAGACAGAAGTAAATCAGGTTTCGCCATCTAGTTCTCCCAAAGTGTCACTACCAGTTACGCCCGCACAAGCGACGCCAAGTACTTCTAGTGCGTCTAATTCTTTCACCTTGCAAGATATGGCTTCAGTTATGAATACTACCCTCACAGAGGTTTTATCTAAACTGCCAGGGTTGCAAGGGAAGTGCAGTAGCTCTGGGTTAAGAACAAATGCTGAGCTTTCTGACGCTTTAGTAGCCGTATCCGATATTCCCTCACAATGTTCTGAGGTAGGGATGAGGGATTTGCTGTCTGAGGGAGAGATTTCTGATTCAGGAAAGATGTTACCTCAGACAGATTCAAATATGACGGCATTTAAATTTAAGCTAGAGTTTATTGCTCAGGGAGGTTTTAGCTACTCTGGATGATTGTGACCCTATTGTCGTTCCAGAGAAATGGTGTAAAATGGACAAATATTTAGAGGTTCCTGTTTACACTGATGTTTTTCCGGTCCCTAAGAGGATTTCGGACATTGTTACTAAGGAGTGGGATAGACCAGGTATTCCGTTCGCTCCCCCTCCTGTTTTTAAGAAAATGTTCCCCATTTCTGACACCATAAAGGACTCATGGCAGACGGTCCCTAAGGTGGAGGGAGCTATTTCTACTCTGGCTAAGCTTACAACTATACTTATTGAACACAGTTGTGCTTTCATTGATCCTATGGATAAAAAGTTAGAGGGTCTCCTAAAGAAAAATTTTTGTTCATGAGGGTTTTCTTCTTAAACCTATAGCGTGCATTGTTCCGGTAACCACTGCAGCTGCTTTTTGGTTTGAGGCTCTTCAGATGGAGACCCCACTAGATGATATTTTGGACAGAATTAAGGACCTTAAGTTGGCTAATTCTTTTATTACAGACGCCGCTTTTCATCTTGCTAAGTTAGCGGCAAAGAATTCAGGTTTTGTCATTTTAGCGCGAAGAGCGTTATGGCTTAAGTCCTGGTCAGCTGATGTGTCATCTAAATCAAAGCTTTTGACCATCCCTTTCAAAGGTAAGACCCTATTCGGGCCTGCACTGAAAGAGATCATTTCAGATATCACTGGAGGGGAAGGGTCATGCCCTCCCTCAAGATAAGTCAAATAATTTTCGTTCCTTTCAAAACTTCAAGGGTGGTCCCGCTTCCTCTTCCCCTGCTGCAAAGCAAGGGGGAACTTTGCTCAATCCAAGCCAACCTGGAGACCTAACCAGGCTTGGAACAAGGGTAAACAGACCAAAAAGCCTGCTGCTGCCACTAAGTCAGCATGAAGGGGTAGCCCCCTATCCGGGACCGGATCAAGTAGGGGGCAGACTTTCTCTCTTTGCTCAGGCCTGGGCAAGAGACGTTCAGGACTCCTGGGCCGTAGAAATTGCAACCCAGGGGTATCTCCTAGATTTCAAAGATTCTCCTCCAAGGGGGAGGTTCCATCTTTCTCAATTGTCTGTAAACCAGACAAAAAGAGAGGCTTTCTTACGCTGTGTAGAAGACCTTTTTACCATGGGAGTGATCTGCCCAGTTCTGAAAGCAGAACAGGGGCAAGGTTTCTACTCCAATCTGTTTGTGGTTCCCAAAAAAGAGGGAACCTTCAGACCAATTCTAGATCTCAAGATCCTAAACCAATTCCTAATAATTCCATCCTTCAAGATGGAGACCATTCGGACTATTTAACCAATGATCCAGGAGGGTCAATATATGACTACTGTGGATCTAAAGGATGTGTATCTACACATTCCTATCCACAAAGATCATCACCAGTTCCTCAGGTTTGCCTTCCTGGACAGGCATTACCAGTTTGTGGCTCTTCCCTTCAGGTTGGTCACGGCGTCAAGAATCTTCACAAAGGTGCTAGGTTCCCTTCTGGTGGTCCTAAGGCCGAGGGGCATAGCAGTGGCTCCTTATCTAGACGACATCTTAATTCAATCGTTGACTTTCCAACTTGCCAAGTCTCACACGGACTTGGTGTTGGCCTTTCTAATATCTCATGGGTGGAAGGTGAACGTGAAAAAGAGTTCTCTTATTCCTCTCACAAGAGTTCCATTCCTGGGAACTCTGATAGATTCGGTGGACATGAAAATATTTGACGGAGGTCAGGAAATCAAACATTTTACCCACCTGCCGAGCTCTTCATTCCATTCCTCGGCCGTCAGTGGCTCAGTGTATGGAGGTAATCGGACTTATGGTAGCGGCAATGGACATAGTTCCGTTTGCTCGTTTGCATCTCAGACCACTACAACTATGCATGCTCAAACAGTGGAATGGGGATTATGCAGATTTATCTCCTCAGATAAATCTGGATCAAGAGACCAGAGACTCTCTTCTTTGGTGGTTGTCACAGGATCACCTGTCCAGGGGAATGTGTTTCCGCAGGCCATCGTGGGTTATTGTGACGACGGACGCTAGCCTACTGGGCTGGGGTGCAGTCTGGAATTCCCTGAAAGCACAGGGTTTGTGGACTCAGGAGGAGGCCCTCCTACCGATAAATATTCTGGAATTAAGAGCGATATTCAATGCTCTTCAGGCGTGGCCTCAGCTGGCTTCGGCCGGATTTATCAGGTTTCAGTCGGACAACATCACAACTGTAGCTTATATCATCAGGGGGGAGCAAGGGGTTCCTTGGCGATGATAGAAGTTTCCAGGATAATCCGATGGGCAGAGACTCACTCTTGCCATCTATCAGCGATCTATATCCCAGGGGTGGAGAACTGGGAGGCAGATTTTCTAAGTCGTTAGACTTTTCATCCGGGGGAGTGGGAGCTCCATCCGGAGGTGTTTGCTCAACTGGTTCAGCTATGGGGCACACCAGAATTGGATCTGATGGCGTCTCGTCAGACCGCCAAACTTCCTTGTTACGGATCCAGGTCAAGGGATCCTCAGGCTGTACTGATAGATGCTTTAGCAGTACCCTGGTCGTTCAACCTGGCTTATGTTTCCACCATTCCCTCTCCTTCCTCGTTTGATTGCCAGAATCAAACAGGAGAGAGCTTTGGTGATTTTGATAGCACCTGCGTGGCCACGCAGGACTTGGTATGCAGACCTAGTGGACATGTTATCTGTGCCACTGAGACAGGACCTTTTGATTCAAGGTCCATTCAAGCATCCAAATCTTATTTCTCTGCAACTGACTGCTTGGAGATTGAACGCTTGATTTTATCAAAGCAGGGTTTCTCTGAGTCGGTCATAGATACCTTGATTCAGGCTCGAAAGCCTGTCACCAGGAAGATCTATAAGAAGATATGGCGTAAATATCTTTTTTAGTGTGAATCCAAAGGCTACTCATGGAGTAAGATCAGGATTCCTAGGATTTTGTCTTTTCTCCAAGAAGGGTTGAAGAAAGAATTGTCCGCTAGTTCCTTAAAGGGACAGATATCTGCTTTGTCTATTCTGTTGCACAAGCGTCTGGCAGATGTCCCAGACGTTCTGGCTTTTTGTCAGGCTTTAGTTAGAATTAAGCCTGTGTTTAAACCTGTTGCTCCGCCATGGAGTCTCAATTTAGTTCTTAAAGTTCTTCAGGGGGTTCCGTTTGAACCCATGCATTCCATAGATATTAAGCTTCTATCTTGGAAAGTTCTGTTTCTAGTTGCTATCTCTTCAGCTCGAAGAGTTTCTGAACTATCTGCATAACAATGGGACTCGCCTTATCTTGTTTTCCATGCTGATAAGGTGGTTTTGCGTACCAAACCTGGGTTCCTCCCTAAGGTTGTTTCTAACAGGAATATCAATCAGGAAATTGTTGTTCCTTCTCTGTGTCCTAATCCTTCTTCTAAGAAGGACCGTCTGTTGCACAACTTGGTTCGTGCCTTGAAGTTTTATTTGCAGGCAACCAAAGATTTTCGCCAATCATCTTTGTTTGTTGTCTATGCTGGAAAGCGTAGAGGTCAAAAGGCTATGGCTACCTCTCTTTCCTTTTGGCTGAAAAGCATCATCCATTTGGCTTATGAGACTGCTGGACAGCAGCCTCCTGAAAGAATTACAGCTCACTTCACTAGAGTGGTGGCTTCCACATGAAAAAAAAAAATGATGCTTCTGTTGAACAGATTTGTAAGGCTGCGACTTGTTCTTCGCTTCATACCTTTTCCAAATTTTACAAATTTGATACCTTTGCTTCTTCGGAGGCTATTTTTGGGAGAGAGGTTTTGCAAGCAGTGGTGCCTTCCGTTTAGGTTCCTGTCTTGTCCCTCCCTTCATCCGTGTCCTATTGCTTTGGTATTGGTATCCCACAAGTTAGGATGAATCCGTGGACTCTGTACATCTTGCAAAAGAAAACAATTTATGCTTACCTGATAAATTTCTTTCTTTTGCGATGTACCGAGTCCACGGCCCGCAATGTCAAGACAGTATATTTTATGTAAACTTCAGTCACCTCTGCACCTTATAGTTTATCATTTTCTATCTTGGCCTTCGGTCGAATGACTGGGGGGTGGAGTTA
This sequence comes from Bombina bombina, assembly GCF_027579735.1. Lineage (NCBI taxonomy): Eukaryota > Metazoa > Chordata > Amphibia > Anura > Bombinatoridae > Bombina > Bombina bombina. The sequence goes on from NC_069499.1 coordinate 1,102,127,980, forward strand.
AGGGGGGAGCTATATAGACAGCTCTGCTGTGGTGCTCTCTTTGCTACTTCCTGTCAGGAAGGACAATATCCCACAAGTTAGGATGAATCCGTGGACTCGTACACCGCAAAAGAAAGAAATTTATCAGGTAAGCATAAATTCTGTTTTTTTATTTTTACTTCCCTTCACCTAAAAGATTTGTTTGTTTTTCAATTGAGTTGCATAGTTTATAGGTCACATTAAAGATGTAAAAAAATGAGACAAAGATAAATCATTTCATAACTTTTTCCATCACAGAAACCTGCCATTTTAACAGGGGTGTGTAGACTTTTTATATCCACTGTATATGTGTGTATGTGTATATATATATATATATGTATGTATGTATGTATGTATGTATGTATAATGTGCTAATTCATAATTTAAAATCAAATTTAATTTAAAAATGACATACCTGCAGAAAATTTTTCATTAAAAAAAACATCGCAGAAAGAGAAAGTTCTGCCTTTGGGCCCAGACTTAGCTTATCCTTCGCTGGAAAGTGGCTTGTTCCCGCCGGGGGTTTCGGCACAAATTTGCATGTCCATAATTTTGGCGCTGGCAAATCTGCAACTTCCAGAAGTTGGCTTAAGATATTGTTTGTGTTCCGTTATCCAGGGCTCTTCAGGCATGGGATGGCCTGTTCAGTTTTCTGGGGAAACGACTGTCCCTGAGGCTTCAGGGGGTCAACCTTCGGGACCAGAGTCGTCTCTTGCTCCGGCAGGGGTATGCTGTGCTTTTCGGTATAGACTGGCGCGCCTTCGTGTTTTATTGAGGCACGCTTTGGCGTTGTCGGAAGATTCCATCCTTAATAGATCAGAGAAATTTCAGTCTGCTTCTTCGAAGAGCTTACAGAATTAGACGTAAGGGGATGAAGTAATCTTCTTATAGTCTTGTTTGTTGAGTATCCTTCCAGTTTTGAGCTTGGAAGATCAGGGTCCCTGTTGGGCCGGTCCTGCGGGTGCGCCTGTTCTTCTTAGGCGATAACCTGCGAGTTGCCTTATCCGGTGAGGATTGTTTTTATTGTGTTTAAAGCTCATGTTGGTTTTATATTTCCTTCGGGAATTGTGTCTGGAATTGATACTCGCGATCGTTGATCGCACTGTTACTTCTAAAAGTCTTTTCTGGACGAGTTTTAGTCCTATGTTTGTCTGCTGCTTATTTCTCCCTCTCTAGGGGAGATTCTATGCGGCCTTGACAGTGAGGGCCCTCGTTTCAGGCTGGTCTTGATTTCAGGCTGGTCTTGACACGTGGCGCCTGGCTGGTCAGGTTAGGGCGCCGAGTGCTTCACATTATTTGTGCTGTTCTTGTTTTTCTTTAACAAGTTTCAGCTAAGCACTCTGAGAGGACCTGAGGGTTCATGGGGCATAGGGATTGGTTCAGTCCTCATTAGCCTTTCTTGTTGGTCATCTGGGAATAGGAGTTCTACTGCGACACACTCAATTAATTCCGTTTTTCTGTTAGGTTCTCTTCCTTCGGGTCGAGACTTCTGGATTCTACTTGATGGTTTTTGCCATCTAATTGAGGAGACGTGTGGCTTTTTTCCTACTTCCGGGAGTTAGCCGTCTCCATATCAGGGACGATAGGCTGTGTTGTCTCCTTCTCCAAGCTTTGCTTAGAGGTTTTTTCTTCTGGGGTTTGGGATGCTCTGCATTCTTTTTCCTTGTGTGTGGTCCTCTGGTTATGTATCCTGAGAGGACTATGGAGACTAGCCTTTGTTCTACTCTCTACCTTCGGGTGACTCTGTCCTTGTTTTTTCCCTTGGTCTTGGACTTCCTGTGTGTTGTCCTCAACGCCCTTGGGCTCTAGAGTATTTGAGCGACTCTGTCGCGCCCTAGCTTATTTTTGGAGGGTGGACTCCTGCTAGGGGTGTCGGTTCCCTTGGGCTGGGAATTACGAGTGAGTCTTGTTCCCGTTCTCCGGTTTAGTCCGGTTATCTTCCTTGGTGAGGTCTGATTCCTTCAGCTATGGTTTTTGTGTTCCCTGGGGTGTTTGTTTTTAGACGATTCTGGGGCCTGGGCCCAGGGTTCTTATCTTGGATCCTTATGGATGTCTGGAGACTTATGATCCTGCGGACTGGTTCAGGGTGATCCAGTTTTTGCCGGGAACTCAGACTTTGGCTTATTGGCTAGCTCATTGAGCCTGCAAGCAGCTGAGCCAATATTTGCACCTTCAAGGTGCTGGCATGTTACTTTTGGCCTGTTTGGTCCTTGGAAAGGTCCCACAATGGTTTAGTTGTAGGCTTTGTGGGCCTGTAAGCTGTTTGTTGGAAGTTCAATTCCAGCTATGGCTGTATGTTCTTCACAAAGCATGTCCTTTCACTTTGTGGACGAAGTGTGTTCGGGGAGTTTTCTCTCTGCGCTGTCGTTTATCTGTACTCTCCCCGTTGAGGGGGTAGTTGCCTTCCTTAAAAGGTGGGGTTTTTCTCTCAGGGTCGTTGACCTGCCCTGTGTGCAGGATTTTGGAACAGGTGCTAGGGGATAGCAATTTGCTGTTCTGGGGCTTTTTCTGTTCCAACATGTTGGGACTGTTATAGAGAGTTGTGCCAGGTCTTCTCAGGGATCTATGGTACTTTTCTCTGCTCAGGTCCTTGGGGGTTCTCCTTGGGAGTACCTGTATTGGAAGAGCGGATTGGGTTTGCACCCAAGCTCTTTTGGAGTTCCTTCCGCTCCATTCCCTGGGTGCTTGTGGTTGGGGTTTGTTCCCCCTGTCTTTCAGATGTGCCTGTTGCTTGGGCTGGTACGGTGTTTGGAGCAGGATCTTTGGTCTGTTGCTCTGCTGCTTCATCCTCGGGTCTTTGAGGTACGGGGAGCCTCCTTGAGAGCTTTGTGTCTTCTCTGTGTTCAGGATCTGTGGGAAGGAATTGCGACTCTTGGTTAGCCTGTCACGTGTCCACTGCTTGGATGCTTAGCAGTCTGACGGTTTGGAACCTTTCTTCAGCTGCTCCTTACTTGCCCTGCAAGTTTTCAATTTTCAGAGAATCTTTGGATGTCTGTAGCGTGCAGTGTTTTGACTCTGGTGTTTACCTATTTGTGCTAAACGTGGTTTTGGTTTCTGAAGATTTAGATATATGAGCGACCTTGTTGACTCTGGGGACTTTTGTCTTCAGTTGTCTTCTAGACTGCGGTTGCTATGTGTTTGGGAAGAGGATCTCTTCTCTGTTCAGATTCCCTGTCCTACCCCTTAGTTTCTGTACAATCTGGGGTCTGGACATTGCCTCCCCTTGTTTCTTTGAGACTGATTGGGTCTCTGTGAGTTTGGCCCGGTTTCTCTGGTTTTTGCCTTTTTTTTTTAATTTGGAACTCGTTCCCTATTTAGGTTTTTTTCTGGAATCCTTTATGGAGGTTCATCTGTGTCTTTTCCCTTTGTGGGAGATGGGGTAGTCTGACCTCTTTCTCTAGTAAGGGGTGTGTTGTTTGGGACCGACTGCTTGGCGTGTCTAGCAAGGCTTGTGGACTATCTGTGGGTCTGTATCATTAGGGCCCCTTCCTTTTTCAAGGTTTTCTTTGCTTTGGACGAAGCAGGTTTTTGTGGGCTAGGGGTTTTCAGGCCTGGTGCCCTCAGAATGGGCCGCCTCTTATACCCTTCCGTTTTGACATTCAGTGTCCTCTATAGCTTGGGTATTGTTTTCCCAAAAGTAATGAATGCTGCTGTGAACTCTTTAATTACTTTAATTATGCTTACCTGATTTTCTTTCTTCAGATGGAAAGAGTCCATAGCTCCCCACCTGTATTTTTCTGTGGGGCGTCTGTTATTTTTATTCTTCTGGCACCTTTTCACCCTGATATTTCTTTTACTATTCCTTGTAAGAATTATTTAAGTTTTTTTTTTTTTTCAGATCTCTTTATTGTACCAAAGAAAGCGGGTACAGCCTTTTGTGGATCGCAAAATATTCAACAAATACCTGAAATTTCCTATATTCCAGATGGAGACAATTCTCACTTTACTTCCTTTAGTGTAGGAGGGTCAGTTTATGTCTAACATAAAATATGCTTTTTTTGCATATCTCTTTCCACAGGGATTGTGTCTAGTTCTTAAGATTAGCTTTTTATTTTTTATTGCAATTATTACGTACAAATAAATTACGATGTTGCTGCTGCAACATGGCCCCCTGGCCTGCTCTAAATTGCTCGCCTCCTGCTGGGGTGCCCTAAAGCCACTTGGGAACTTTAAGTATCAGGACAGGCTCCATGATTTGACTGACTTTTGGGAGGGGCTTAGCTAACCTGGTCGGCCCAGATAACTTGACGGCCCACTGTGAATTTGCCCGTCATGCCTTATGGCCAGTCCGGGCCTGGTTGTATCTGATCAATCATCTGAGGATGCGGTTATCTCTGAGGCTTCAGAGCACGGACCTTCTTGTTCAGAGCCTGCTGCTTCTATTCCTCCAGCAGAGGAGGATTTCACCATTAGATTTAAGGTAGCACGCCTGCGCATCCTTCTAAGAGAGGTTTTGACAATTTTAAAGATGCCTAGTACTGATCTGCCAGTCGAATCTTAGAGCCCAAAATCAGAGGGCGAATTGGATTAAAGCGAGTGGAGAAGGATGGGAATCCTATTCATCTTTTTTTGGTTGTTTTAAGATCCCGGTTTGGGCTCTATGGGGGTTGTGTTGCCCATCCCTACTTGGCTATCACTCTTTCTTTTACAAGATATGACGAGTCCACAGATTTCATCCTTACTTGTGGGATATAAACCTCCTGTTAACAGGAAGTGGCAAAGAGCACCACAGCAGAGTTGTATATATAGCTCCTCCCTTGCCTCCACCCCCAGTCATTCTCTTTGCCTGTGTTAGAACTAGGAAGAGGTAAAGTGAGGTGTTAGCTTTATTTTCTTCAATCAAGAATTTTTTATCTGGGAAAGGATAAGCAGTATACACTATAGAGAGGAAATGGTGTACCTGGTATTCCCTAATTTCTGTAATTTTCTAATTATTTATAAGTGTACAGTATATCACTTTAAAAATGTTGAACCTTTATTTGTGGGCTGACGCTGGGAGATGTGGTTGTATGGTGACAAGTGTTTTTGTTTTACACGATGTACAAGCATATCACCTTAAAAATGGTTGAAACCTTTATTTATGGGCTAATGCTGGGAGATGCTTTTTCTATGGGGAATGGTGCTTCACAAGGTGATGCGCTTCCGTGCTGTGTGTGTGTTTACATGTGGTTTTTCTGTGCCGACATGTTGTTTTTCTTTTCGTCTACCCATGCGAGTCCTACTTAGGATGATATTACGCCCACGGTGGGCGGTGCCTAGTTTCGCACGCTTCGTCGAACAGTGTAGTTCTGAGTACGCAGCTAGGTCTTGAGGCTCCGGTGGGGACTAGATCGTTCTCCTGCTTGAATATACGTAGAGGCAGGTAGGCGCCGCAGCAGTGCTGTGGCGAGGTGCAGAGGCTCGTTTTTTGACTATATTTCATAGCCTTGTGTAAAGTTGTTTGGTCAAGATTGACTTAAAACTGATATGTAATATTTCTTATCTATGGGTGCAATATTATTTAGGCTTCAGGACTTATAAGGAGTTTTTTTGGTTAACAGAAAAAAGTTTTGTTCTTATAAAAATTGAATTTAAAAAAAGAAAAATAAGGGTTATGCTTTATTATTTAAAGGCACAGTACATTGTTTAAAATCTTATTAGATCTTGACTTCTGTGTGCAATATTTTTGGTATTAACAATTATTATTGCTAGTCTGTTTAACATGTCTGACATTGAGGAAACTACTTGTTCTATGTGTCTTGAGGCCACTGTGGAATCTCCTCTTACTTTGTGTCCCTCGTGTACTGAGAGGGCCTTACAATGTAAAGACCATATTTTATGTGCTAGAAGTGTGCCTAAGGATGATTCTCAGTCTGTGGAGAATCAGGATATGCCGCCAAATTCTCCCCAAGCATCACAACTTTTAACGCCCACCCAAGTAACCCAAGTAACCCCGGGTTACTCAACCACGTCTAATTCATTTACTCTGCAGGATATGGCTGCAGTTATGTCAACTACCCTTACAGAGGTATTATCTACCTCTAAGATAATTATCTATTATCTTCAGTAATTCTAATCGCGCCTGCGTGGCCTCGCAGGACTTGGTATGCCGATCTAGTGGACATGTCCTCTCTGCCGCCGTGGAAGCTTCCATTGAGGCAGGACCTTCATCTAAGCGGGGGTTCTCTGATTCGGTCATTGATACTTTGATTCAGACACGTAAACCTGTTACTGAAAGGATCTACCATAAGATATGGCATAAATATCTTTATTGGTTCGAATCCAAGGGCTACTCATGGAGTAGAGTTAAGATTCCCAGGATTTTATCTTTTCTCCAAGAGGGATTGGAGAAGGGGTTATCAGCAAGTTCCTTAAAGGGACAAAATTGTCGATTTTTACTACACAAACGTTTTGCAGATGTTCCAAACGTTCAGTCTTTTTGTCAGGCTCTGACCAGAATCAAGCCTGTGTTTAGACCAATTGCTCCACCCTGGAGTTTGAATTTAGTTCTAAATGCTCTTCAAGGGGTTCCGTTTGAACCCATGCATTCCATAGATATTAAGTTGTTATCTTGGAAAGTTTTGTTTTTGGTTGCTATTTCTTCTGCTCGTAGAGTTTCTGAGCTTTCAGCTTTACAATGTGACTCGCCTTATCTTCTTTTCCATTTTGATAAGGTGGTTTTACGTACCAAACTTGGTTTCCTTCCTAAGGTTGTTTCTAATAAGAATATTAAAGGAACACTGTACCCAAAATGTTTCTTTTGTAATTCAGAAAGAGCATGCAATTTTAAGCAACTTTCTAATTTACTCCTATTATCAATTTTTCTTCATTCTCTTGCTATCATTATTTGAAAAAGAAGGCATCTAAGCTTTTTTTTTTTTTAGTACTCTGGACAGCACTTTTTTATTGGTGGATGAATTTATCCACCAATCAGCAAGGACAACCCAGGTTGTTCACCACAAATGGGCCGGCATCTAAACTTACATTCTTGCATTTCAAATAAAGATACCAAGAGAATGAAGAAAATTTGATAATGGGAGTAAATTAGAAAGTTGCTTAAAATTCCATGCTCAATCTGAATCACAAAAGAAAAAGTTTGGGTACAGTGTCCCTTTAATCAGGAAATTGTGGTTCCTTCATTATGTCCTAACCCTTCTTCTAAGAAGGAGCGTATGTTGCATAACTTGGACTTGGTCCGTGCCCTGAAGTTTTACTTGCAGGCGACTAAGGATTTTTGTAAATCATCTTCATTATTCATTGTCTTTTCTGGAAAGCGTAGGGGTCTGAAAGCTACGGCTACCTCTTTCTTTTTGGCTGAAGAGTATCATCCGTCTGGCGTATGAGACTGCTGGACAGCAGCCTCCTGAAAGAATTACGGCTCATTCTATGAGGGCTGTGGCTTCCTCATGGGCATTTAAAAACTATGCTTCTGTTGAACAGATTTGCAAGGCTGCAACTTGGTCGTCTCTTCACACTTTTTTTCCAAATTTTACAAATTTGATACTTTTGCTTCTTCTGAGGCTGGTTTTGGGAGAAAGGTTCTTCAAGCAGTGGTGCCTTCCGTTTAGGTTCCTGTCTTGTCCCTCCCTTTCATCCGTGTCCTGTAGCTTTGGTATTGTATCCCACAAGTAAGGATGAAATCCGTGGACTCGTCATATCTTGTAAAAGAAAAGGAAATTTATGCTTACCTGATAAATTTATTTGTTTTACGATATGACAAGTCCACGGCCCACCCTGTCATTTCTAAGACAGGTATATATTATATTTTTGTTAAACTTCAGTCACCTCTGCACCTTTGGCTTTTCCTTTCTCTTCCTAACTTCGGTCGAATGACTGGAGGTGGTGGGAAGGGAGGAGCTATATATACAGCTCTGCTGTGGTGCTCTTTGCCACTTCCTGTTAATAGGAGGTTAATATCCCACAAGTAAGGATGAAATCCGTGGACTCGTCATATCGTAAAAGAAATAAATTTATCAGGTAAGCATAAATTTCCTTTTTCTGCTCTTGCCTATTGTTTTTACTATTCCGTTTATGGATAGTTTATTCTTAGAGCTCTTGGTTGTAAGAGGAAATTTTTTTTATGAAAATGTTTCATCTGGAGCGATATCTTATGTACCGACGACTTAAGTTGTCGCAGTTTTTCTGGATACTTAATAGTGGAGGTTTCTGTCTCTATTTGAGCGGATGGTTACCTCGATATTCTCTTGAAAGAATTAAGGCCTTGGAGCTGATAATTCTTTTATCTGTGATTTTTCAGATTTCTTGCCACAAAGCTAGGGCTTCAGGTTTTTCTGTTCAGGCCTTGTACATTCTGTCATATGTCTTCTGAATCTAAAATCTTTCCTTCTGCTTGAGAGAAAGATTGAACTTAGTTCCGCTATTCCATGGTTTACCGTTTGATGAGAAAGCGAATTTGAAAGACAAGTTTCTTTCTATTAGTCCTTTAGTCCGGTTAATGCCCAGGGTCAGAGACCTCCGCTATGCGGAGCTATCCATGGGTTTTTTAAAGCCGTTTTCACTCCTGGATTAAGTAAAAGCAGAGCAGAGGCCTGCTGAAACTAGATTTGCAGGTGTGGCCGGTCCCAGGTACTATATTGGATCGCGTTGGGGAGAGTCTATCGCTCTTTCATTCGCTTGGTTCAGGGACATGCCGGATCATCGGGTCATAGCTTGATTTCAAACCTCAGCCTCCCAGGGCAGTTCCTTCTTTTGATCCTGTTTCAGACAGAGAGAGGGATGCCTTCCCAGACGAGTTTTGTTCTCCTTGAGTCATTATACCGGTGTCTATCCGGAGTGAGCTTTGAGATATCATTCAAACCACTCTCTTCCTGGTCCCATAGAGGTCCTAAAGTTTTTCATGCCTCCTCGTTCCTGAGGGAGACTATAAGGTCCTCTCTACCTTTGGTACGGAAGGGCATTGCAGTTCCTCTGTTGAGGAGAGGTTTTCATACCTTTTTCTCTTCCTCCTCAGGGAACATTCTTGTTCCTAGGGTTGGTTTTTCTGGACCAGCATTTTCAAAAAAGTACATTCTGTCTCAGAGCTTTTTAGGAATCAAGGGATTCTTGGCAGTGCCAGAATCCTATCCAGACGATTTTGATCAATCGCCATTGTCTCGTCTGATAAAAGAACGTTAAGGATTTTGTCTTACTTGATCCTGAGAGTTGGAAGAAATCTAGACCAGAGTTCTCTAAGGGGAACGAGAGGCTCCCTAGCGATGAGGGTAGTATCTCGTGTTTGGTAGTGAGCGGAGGCCCACTACTTCTCGCTATCAGCGATCCACTCTCCGGGGGTGGTTATCCGGTTCGGATGTTCTTTAGAGACATTCCTTTTATCTGGGGATAAGGTCTTCATGCGAGGGGTTTGGATATTTTTGCTCTGGAAGGGGACGCCGGATGAAAATCTTAGGATGTCCCACTTCAATACCTAGTTACCCTCAGAGGGGTTGTGGTTTGGGATCTTCAAGCTGAGCTAATGGATGCATTAGCGGTGCCTTGGAGGTTCTATGCGATATTTCCTGTTTCTGCCTTATCACTCCTTGCTCGAGTGGTGGCTCAAACCTGGCAGGAGCAGACGTCAGTGTTTTGCGAGGATCGTGGTTCTTGTTTTTTTTTTAGTGGGGACGTTGTTTTCCCCTCCATGACGGTTACCTTGTTGCGGGGATCTGCTGACACAGAGCCCATTTTGCTTCATCAGATCTTAATTCTCTGAGGCAGACTGCGTTGAGATTGCGCTTGGTCTTAGCCAGGAGAGGTTTTCTGAGAGATTAGAGTTCTCTCCTTCAAGCGCGTAGGATGGTTCCTCGTCATATATCTTACGGTGTAGGGGAGCTCCTCCTTCAGTGAAGAGTGTGGTTCGCCCTGGCACTCTATCAAGTTGGCCAGGATTCTTTTCCCCATCAGGGATGGTCTGGCAAAGGGCCTCTTGGTTAGTTTCCTTGTTGTGACAATTTTGCCCTGTCTGTTACTATACAGTGGCTCGACGAGCTTCCGGATGTACAGTTTTGGTTAAGGCTCTGACTACGGTCAGGTTAAGGTGTTGATCTGATACTCCCCCTTTGAGCTTAGATCTTGGTTTCTCAGTTTTTGCATCGGGCTACTTTTGAGCTTATGCATGAGGTTGATATTAGTTATTGTCTTGGAAGATCCCTTACGTCTAATTATTGCTTGTGCTTGCAGGAGTCTCTGGGATTGCGTTCTTGCAATGCGACCTTTCATTATCTGGTGTTGCTTGATAATAAGCTGTTCTCCGACCCTAGTGGGGAATTTCTCCTCAGGTCGTGTCATTTCGCAACATCTATTGAGAGATTGTGGTTCCTTTATCAGGTCCTATTCTTTCTTTTTTAAGGAAAGTTTTCCACATAATATGGATTCGTACCTTGAGTTCTATCTTCAGGCTACTTAGGATGGGACAGATTTGTCTCTGTTGTTATCTAGTGAAGCGTAAGGGTCGGTAGGTATCTTTGACTTCCTTATCGGTGAGTTGAGGCGTTTCGTCCGCTTGACATATGAGACAGCGGGATACAAGTCTCCTCAGAGAATTATGGCTCATCTAGAGCAGTGTCATCATTTTGGGCCCTTAAGATGGGTCATCTATAGATCAGCCTTGTAAGGCGGCTACCTGGGACTCCTTACATTCTTTTTTCTAAATTGTCTAACGAAATGATTTGCTTCTGTGGAAGCAGCCTTCGGGATGAAGGGTTTGCAGGCTGTGGTGCCCTCAAATAAAAGGGGGCCGGGCCGCCTCTTATTTTTGCCCTCCCGTTTGAATTCAGTGTTCAGTGGAGCTTGGGTATAGATTTCCCACAAGTAAGGAATGCAGCTGTGGACTCTCCCTGTATTAAGAAGGAAAACCTAAATTATGCTTACCCGATCATTTCCTTTCCTTCTGTACAGGGAGAGTCCAAAGCTCCCGCCCATATTCTCTGATGGGCGGAACCTAAATTTAATTTTGTTTTTCTGGCACTTTTTTCACCCTGATGTTTCTCCTACTGTTATTATTATTCTTTGTAAAGCGCCAACAGATTCCGCAGTGCTGTCCATGGGTACAAGGATAACAATACAATGGAGAAACAATACGATAAAAGACAACATTTTACTGAAAAATACAGGGGGAATTGAGGGCCCTATTCCCGTGGGAACGTACAATCTAGATGGGTAGGAGGAAGGGGAACAGGAGGTGGGGACTGCAGAGGTGAGAATGATATTAGTGAGGAGATAGAGGGCAACTGTTAGTTAAGTGAAGTTAGTTTAATAAGTCGGGTGATAAGCTTCCCTGAACAGGAAGGTCTTTAGGGAATGTTTTAAGGAGGAGAGGTTAGGGGCAAGTCTGACAGCTCGAGGAAGTGCGTTCCAGAGGGTTGGTGCCGCACAAGAGAAGTCCTGTAATCTAGCATGAGAGGAGGCGATGGTAGAGGACGCAAGAAGCAGGTCGTTGTTGGATCTTAGGGGTCAGGCAGGAGTATATTTGTTGATGAGTGAGGACCGGTAGGGTGGGGCAGCATTGGTGAGGGCTTTGTAGCTCAGGGTGAGAATTTTGAATTTAGCTCTGTTGTGAATGGGGAGCCAGTGAAGGGACTCACAGAGAGGCGCAGCAGAAACAGAGCATCGAGAGAGGTGGATTAGCCTGGCAGATGCATTTAGGATGGATTAGAGGGGAGAGAGGCAGGAGAGAGGGAGGCCAGTTAGTAAGTTGTTACAGTAGTCAAGTCGGGAAATTACCAGGGAGTGGATTAGCTGTTTAGTAGTTTCCGCACTCAGAAATTGACGAATTTTGGAGATATTGCGTAGGTGGTACTGTTCCTTGTTCCCTCAACAGAATGACTCAGGGATGAGGGAAGTGGGGGAGGTATTTAAACCTTTGGCTGGGGTGTCTTTGCCTTCTCCTGGTGGCCAGGTTCAGTATTTCCCACAATTAAGGAATGCAGTTGTGGACACTCCCTGTACAGAAGGATAGGAAATTATCGGGTAAGCATGATTTGTTTTTTGCTTTCCTGATGATACATTCATTTTTTTTCATAATGGTGAAAGTCCATGGTGCTTTTTCTGCCTCATCTACTTTGTCATATGTATGACTGAGGATCATGGTAAGTGGGAGGGATTTAAAGCTGTGATGTCTCTTGCCTCCTCCTAGCGGTCAGGAGGGGTATATTCCCACACATGACTCATCATCATGAAAGAAATGAATTAGGTAAGCATACATTTGTTTTTATTTTTACTATAATGGTCCTTTAAATATGATTGCTATACAATCTTTCAGAAGTTCCATTAGAAGGCTGAGTTTCCAAGTAAATTGGTTTAGCTAAGGGGGAAAAATCACAACCCAAATGGGGAGTAATGCTTGGTTCCTAATTTGGTTTGTACAGTTTGAAATTGTACATGTGGGGGGGGTAAATTTTTATGGTTTGATTATGGCATTGGTTTGTTTTTGTGTATTAGATTTTTTGTTTTTAAATAATGGAATTATATTTTAGTAGGCACATGGATTTTGCTTTGCTTTTTTTGTTTATATTTTAAATGCAAAATGTTGACATTGTACTTTGGTGCTGCTTTGATCACAACAAAATTAGATTAAATTCTACACACTTCATAAAATGAAAAATTGATGGAGAGGAACAAGCAGTGATATACATGTGATTGTTTAATGGTGGTTTATAATTCTTTATATATTTCAAAAAAAAATTTACTCTTATTTTTTTTTTTTTCTCAACAGTCTTAGAGAGTTTTTTGGACTATACAGGGGAACTTGAACCCCCTGAACCACTTGCACGGCTTCCTCAGTTAAAGCACCGTATAAAGCAACTTCTTATGGACCTTGGTAAAGTGGAACAAATAGCTTTTTGTTGCTCAACATGATATGACTGGAAGTTTTCATGGAAGCCCTTCCAGAAGAAGAATTTGCCTCCAGCACTGCAGAGCTTGGTTAGCATGCAGATTGTGTGTAGTATGGATAGACTGCAACTTCAAAGGAGGACACTACCTGCTCCACAGTACAAGCGCAGATAGCTCATACAGTCTGATAATGAGCTGAACTTTTATATGAATGTAGTTGTGAGACTTTTTCATTTTGTTTTCCTTTTGTTCCAGAGTGTTACAATACATGTCTCTAGGTTGTCATTTCTTGCTCTTAACACCTCCAAACTGACATTTTGCCACTATATACAGCTCTGCATTGTAATAATAGTTGTCATCCCTGTTAAGAAGTTTATTTAAATGTTTTCTAGCTTCTCTCTTCCTTTTGCATACATATAGAACAGTATTTAATCAATAATAAAATGTAGTCCTGACATTTGCTCAAGTATCGCAATAACTGTTCAGCTCTTTTTATTGTACTCTGTTGCAGCGGTATTTGTAGGTGTTTTTTTCTTTAAAATTTTGCTATTTTTTGAAGTAGTGATAATACTGTCTCCTGTATACCATAAACTTGAGCATGATTTGAAAAGTTGAGAATGATCTATAATATGCTTTTGTATAATTAACTTTCTAATAAATTATGGCCATGCTGTGCCTAAAGAGTGAGGAAAACTAAGTGATAGTTGAATATATTATTTAATACTGGTTCTATGTAAAATGGGCTGCTCTGTTATTTTCATGAAGAATATTAAATGGCTACAAACCAGGTACTTTTATTTCCTTTGCCTTTTTGTTTTTGCTTTCAAAGGTTATTCGTTACCATTCCATAACTGTTAACATGCTGCATTTCATTGTGTAGCTTTTCTGCGTTTAAGTCATTAATTTTCTGCATGAGTTTAGCGGTCATGATGAATCAACCATCCAGCATGGCTTAACCTTCTATTTTGTAATAACCTTTAACTGTTTCAAGTTAATATTCCTTACTTTTGATCTAAGTATTTAAAGTTAATAGGAATGATACAATAGCCTCCTGAAATTTTGCTGACAATATTACACTTTATTTCCCTGTGGTTTGACTCTGCAGAATGGTTCAGATCTTCAAATAGAATCAATACAGATGGTTTCTTATATTGTCTGATTTGTCTGGAATTTTTTTGCCACCTCTATGGGCACTATTATTTTTTTTGTGTATAGACTTCTTTCCCCTACCATCAGTTGAACCCCAGAAAGGTAATTGGAGGGCTAAGGCTATCTGTATTTGTTTCATTTAAAGGCTGCAAATAATTAAATTGTGTCTAAATCTTCTTAGACTAAACTATTTTCAATGAAATTGTAATTTTTGTTTATATGTAAATGGTGAGATTTATCCCTGTTTTTCATGCAGTTTTTGTTAAATATTTTGTTGTTTTAAATAGAACCACATTTTTGCATTGTTTGTCTCCAAACAGCAGGGGGGGGGGGACTCTTAAGCAGGAGAACTGATTTTCTTTCTGAAAATGTTCTACCTAAAATAAAACTATTTAACTCCAGTTGTGATTCTGTGTGGTGGTGTTTCTTGTTTTTTTTAAACTCCCTCTTTCATTACTAGCTTTCTTTCCATAGGGCAGGGAAAGTCCACAACTTCATTCCTTACTGTTGGGAAATACAACTGGCCACCAGGAGGAGGCAAAGACACCCCAGCCAAAGGCTTAAATATCCCTCCCACTTCCCCCTATCATCCCAGTCATTCTTTGCCTTTTCTCCAACATTGGTGTGTCCGGTCCACGGCGTCATCCATTACTTGTGGGAAATGTTCTCCCCCACAGGGAAAGGCAAGGAGAGCACACAGCAAGAGCTGTCCATATAGCTCCCCCTCTGGCTCCGCCCCCCAGTCATTCTCCTTGCCGCTCTGAACAAGTAGCATCTACCACGGGGATGGCGAGGAGTTTGTGGTGTTATGTGTAAGAGACCTATCAAAGATGGGAGTGATAAACCCAGTCCCCTCCGGGGAACAAGGTCTAGGGTTTTACTCAAACCTGTTTGTGGTTCCCAAAAAAGAGGGAATTTTCAGGCCAATTCTGGATTTAAAGATATTAAACAAGTTCCTCAGAGTTCCATCCTTCAAGATGGAAACCATTCGGACAATCTTACCAACAATCCAGCAGGGTCAATTTTTGACTACCGTGGATCTGAAGGATGCGTATCTGCATATCCCAATCCACAAATCTCATCAGTTCCTGAGGTTCGCCTTTCTGGACAAACATTACCAGTTTGTGGCTCTTCCATTCAGTTTAGCCACCGCTCCCAGAATCTTCACAAAGGTGCTAGGGTCCCTTCTAGCGGTCCTAAGACCGAGGGGCATCGCTTTAGCACCTTATCTAGACGACATCCTAATCCAAGCGTCGTCTCTTTCCAAAGCGAGGGCTCATACAGACATTGTGTTGGCTTTTCTCAGATCTCACGGGTGGAAAGTGAACATAGAAAAAAGTTCAGGGAATGAGTTTCCGCAGACCGGAGTGGGTCATCGTCACGACCGACGCCAGCCTCTTGGGGTGGGGCGCGGTCTGGGACTCTCTGAAAGCTCAGGGCCTATGGTCGCGGGAAGAGTCGCTTCTCCCGATAAACATTTTGGAACTAAGAGCTATATTCAATGCGCTCCTGGCTTGGCCTCAGCTAGCGGAAGCCAGGTTCATAAGATTTCAGTCGGACAACATAACGACTGTTGCGTACATCAATCATCAGGGGGGAACAAAGAGTTCCCTAGCGATGAAGGAAGTAACTAAGATAATCCATTGGGCAGAGAATCACTCCTGCCATCTATCTGCTATTCACATCCCAGGAGTAGACAACTGGGAGGCGGACTATTTGAGTCGTCAGACTTTCCATCCGGGGGAGTGGGAACTCCATCCGGAGGTCTTTGCTCAGTTAACCCAATTATGGGGCATTCCAGACATGGATCTAATGGCGTCCCGTCAGAACTTCAAGATTCCTTGCTACGGGTCCAGATCCAGGGATCCCAAGGCGACTCTAGTGGATGCATTAGTGGCGCCTTGGTCGTTCAACCTAGCATATGTGTTTCCACCGTTTCCTCTCCTCCCCAGGCTCATAGCCAGGATCAAACAGGAGAAGGCCTCGGTGATTCTGATAGCTCCTGCGTGGCCACGCAGGACTTGGTATGCAGACCTGGTGAATATGTCATCGGCTCCACCATGGAAGCTACCTTTGAGACAGGACCTTCTAGTACAAGGTCCATTCGAACATCCCAATCTAGTTTCTCTGCAGCTGACTGCTTGGAAATTGAACGCTTGATTTTATCCAAGCGTGGGTTTTCAAATTCTGTGATTGATACTCTGGTCCAAGCCAGAAAACCTGTGACTAGAAGGATTTACCATAAAATATGGAAAAAATATATCTGTTGGTGTGAATCCAAAGGATTCTCTCCTTTCTCCAAGAAGGTTTGGATAAAGGATTGTCAGCTAGTTCTCCAAAAGGACAGATTTCTGCATTATCCGTCTTGTTGCACAAACGACTGGCAGCTTTGCCAGATGTACAAGCTTTTGTTCAGGCTTTGGTTAGAATCAAGCCTGTTTACAGACCCATGACTCCTCCTTGGAGTCTAAATTTAGTTCTTTCAGTTCTTCAAGGGGTTCCGTTTGAACCTTTACATTCCATAGATATTAAGTTACTATCTTGGAAAGTTCTGTTTTTGGTTGCTATTTCTTCTGCTAGAAGAGTTTCTGAATTATCTGCTTTGCAGTGTGATCCACCCTATCTGGTGTTCCATTCAGATAAGGTTGTTTTGCGTACTAAGCCTGGTTTTCTTCCAAAAGTTGTTTCCAACGAGAACATCAACCAGGAAATAGTTGTTCTTTCTTTGTGTCCGAATCCAGTTTCAAAGAAGGAACGTTTATTACACAATTTAGATGATGTTCGTGCTTTAAAGTTCTATTTAGAAGCAACAAAAGATTTTAGACAAACCGCATCCTTGTTTGTCGTTTACTCTGGTAAGAGGAGAGGTCAAAAAGCTACTGCTACCTCTCTCTCTTTCTGGCTGAAAAGCATTATCTGCTTGGCTTATGAGACTGCCGGATGGCAGCCTCCTGACCATATCACAGCTCACTCTACTAGGGCTGTGGCTTCCACATGGGCCTATAAGAACGAGGTTTCTGTTGACCAGATATGTAAGGCAGCGACTTGGTCTTCTCTGCACATTTTTGCCAAATTCTACAAATTTGATATTTTTGCTTCTTCGGAGGCTGTTTTTGGGAGAAAGGTTTTGCAAGCCGTGGTGCCTTCTGTTTAGGTAACCTGATTTGCTCCCTCCCTTCATCCGTGTCCTAAAGCTTTGGTATTGGTTCCCACAAGTAATGGATGACGCCGTGGACCGGACACACCAATGTTGGAGAAAACAGAATTTATGCTTACCTGATAAATTACTTTCTCCAACGGTGTGTCCGGTCCACGGCCTGCCCTGTTTTTTTTTTAATCAGGTTGAAAAAAATTTTCTTTATACACTACAGTCACCACGGCACCCTATAGTTTCTCCTTTTTCTCCTAACCGTCGGTCGAATGACTGGGGGCGGAGCCAGAGGGGGAGCTATATGGACAGCTCTTGCTGTGTGCTCTCCTTGCCTTTCCCTGTGGGGGAGAACATTTCCCACAAGTAATGGATGACGCCGTGGACCGGACACACCGTTGGAGAAAGTAATTTATCAGGTAAGCATAAATTCTGTTTTCTCACTAGAGAAGTGTCAGAAGATTCGGATAGTCCTGTAAAATGGGTATGTTCCGTTAAAGAGAGGACTGGAGTTTTAAGTTATCATGTCAACCTCTCTGAGAGTATTGATAAAAGTTAATCTGGAGATGCAGGGAATTTTTTTTTTTTGAGAAACCATCCAGGTTGTTAGCTAACAACTCCTGAGCAATCCGTGTTGACACGTTTCACTTCTTGCTTTTAATCACTCAGGTCCCTGTCTGCGCATCGCTACAAGGCTGTCACACTTGAGAGGCTGTATCTGTTCCACAGCATGGATCCTAGAGGAGGGAAGTCTGCTTTATTGTTATAGCAGGGACTCCTGTATAGGGTCACAGTGTGACTCCTCTATACCTCAATAGAATCAAGGGTTAATATCTCCTTTAGGGAGATTATTGGGAACAGTTATGGGGATTGTTATGTTCTGCATTAGGTTTGGCTTATAAGACGGTATGCTTTTGGCTTGGGAACAGACAGGTTTCACTTTCTTTTGGGCTCATAAGACAGTGCTTTTGGCTTGGGAACAGACAGGTTTTACTTTGAGTTTTTGAGTGTTGTGCAACTCATATTAGCTTAACACTCTTTTGCACCACCTGACCTGGTGCTGCCTCTTACACTTCCTTGCGACCCTGCTGCAGACAGTACTCCTGAAGAGAGTGTTTCACTGATCATTTGTCTGGGTCTAGGAGGTGGTGAGTGCCCCAGCCCATGGGATTGTAAAGGTGCCTGTTTATATTAAAAATGCTTGTTTTTGTAACTTTTTTTATTCCATCTGTGGAATTACATACCAAAGCTATAGAGGACTCTGATAATGTTAGAGGGTTTCACTCCTTTTATAGTGAATAATACCTGTTTATATTGTGAGGTGGCTGTGGTTTGCCCGACTGCTCAATTTTGCTCCAATTGCTTAAGCACTGTTTTAAAGTGTAAGAAGGGAGCCAAGTCTGCCAATACCCATACTACAATTAGTCCCTCTGAACCATCAACCTGTCAGGATTCTCTGATCCGAGACATTTCTGGCCTCGTTTACACAAACCGCTTCACATGCAGTTCCCCACAGCACAGCGAATTCTCCATCTTGAGGGGGGCTTTTACCTGCTGACTTCACCGTGCAGCTACAATCGGCAGTGTTTGGGACCCTGAGTGCTCTACCTATCTCTGGGACACGTAAGAGAAAGGTTAAACATAGTTCTCCCGACTTAGTCATCTAAATTCCTATCTGATCTAGCCTGTATGTCTCGCCAACCAAGGATGAGTTAACCTCTGTAGCCAGAGGGTGAACTTTCTGAGTCGGAGACGTCTGTTACTAAGTCTCCTCCGGCAGAGGAACCCTCCTTTAGATTCAAAATTGAACATTGGCGTTTTTTACTAAAGGATGTCCCGTCTACGCTAGAGGTTCCAAAGGCTAAGCTACTTGAGGAACATAAGATTCCTAAGTTATACAAGGTCTACGAAGACAGGAAGGTCCCACAGACTTTTCCTGTACCAATTTGTATGGCGAACATTATTCATAACGAATGAGAGAGAATCAGAACTTCCTTTTTTCCCTCTGCAACTTTTAAGAAATTGTTTCCGGTCCCTGACTCTCAAATAGAATTGTGGGGTTCCATACCTAAGGTGAATGGCGCCATTTCTACGCTAGCTAAGCGTACTACTATCCCTCTTGAGTTTAGTTTGTCCTTTAGATAGCCTATGGACAAGAAGTTGGAAACTTTCCTGAGGAGAATGTTCCAACACACAGGATTTTTATTCCAACCAGCGGCAGCAGTAGACACGGTGGGGGTAGCAGCTACTGGTGTCAGACTCTGTCTGAACTTAGTGAGGTGGAATCCCCTCGAGGATATTCAGGAGAAAATTAAGGCATTAAGAATTGCTAACTCCATCTGTGATGCGAATATGCAAATTATTTTCTTGAACACAAAGGCTTCAGGTTTTGCCGTTCTATCCCACCGGGCTCTCTGGTTAAAGTCTTGGTCTGCGGATATGACTTCTAAATCCAGGTTACTTTCTCTCCCCTTCAAGGGGAAGATCATATTCGGACCAGGTCTGGACTTAATCATTTCCACGGTTACCGGAGGGAAAGGAGCCTTCCTACCACAGGATAAGAACAACCGACCTAAGGGACGACAGTCTTGAATTTTTGTTCGGACAAGTCCCAACAATCTCAATCCTCATCCAAGACCGAGCAGCCCAAGAGTACTTGAAAGCCGGCTCACTCCTGGAACAAGTCCAAACAAAGAAGCCCGCCGATAACAAGTCGGCATAAAGGGGCGGCCCCCGATCCGGGATCGGATTGAGTAGGGAGTAGATTGTAGCTTTTCTCAGATGCTTGGTTTCAGGATGTTCAGGACCCTTGGGTTCTGGAGGTCGTATCTCAGGGATACCGGATAGGATTCAAGTCCCATCCGCCCAGGTGCAGATTCCTTCTCTCCAAACTGTCTACAAGACCAGATAAGAGGACTGGCTTTTTAGGTTGCCTACTGGACCTAGTCTCTTTAGGAGTAATTGTCCCAGTACCTGCATCAGAAAGAGGTCTGGGGTTCTATTCATACTTCTTTGTAGTTTCCAAGAAGGAGGAAACTTTTCGTCTAATTCTGGACTTGAAGTGCTTAAACAAATTTCTAAGCGTCCCATCCTTCAAGATAGAGACAATAAGATCAATCCTTCCTCTGGTTCAGAAAGGACAGTTTATGACTACCATAGACCTGCAGGATGCATACCTTCACGTTCCGATACACAGGGAACATTTTCTATTCCTGAGGTTTGCTTTTCTTTCATGTAATTGGCAAGAGTCCATGAGCTAGTGACATATGGGATATACAATCCTACCAGGAGGGGCAAAGTTTCCCAAACCTCAAAATGCCTATAAAAACACCCCTCACCACACCCACAATTCAGTTTTACAAACTTTGCCTCCTATGGAGGTGGTGAAGTAAGTTTGTGCTAAGATTTCTACGTTGATATGCTCTTCTCAGCATTGTTGAAGCCCGATTCCTCTCAGAGTACAGCGAATGTCAGAGGGACGCGAAGGGAGTGTCACTTATTTGAATACGATGATTTCCCTAACGGGGGTCTATTTCATAGCTTCTCTGTTATCGGTCGTAGAGACTCATCTCCTACCTCCCTTTTCAGATCGACGATATACTTTCAATTTACCATTACCTCTACTAATAACTGTTTTAGTACTGGTTTGGCTATCTGCTATATGTGGATGGGTGTCTTTTGGTAAGTATGTTTTTTATTTCTTAAGACACCTCAGCTATGGTTTGGCACTTTATGCATTTATATAAAGTTCTAAATATATGTATTGTACTTATATTTGCCATGAGTCAGGTTCATGTATTTCCTTCAGCAGACTGTCAGTTTAATATTTAAGGAATTTAAACATTTTAAGAAATGTATTTCTTACCTGGGGTTTTAGTCTTTTTTTTCAATTGACTACTTCTTGCTATTGCGGGTATTAGGCCCGCGGGTGTGTCAAATGCTAACCTTTATTGTGTCATTCTTGGCGCGAAAAAAATTTTGACGCCGAAAAAGAAGTTTATGACGCAACTTCGTCATTTCCGCCGTCATACGTGACGCCGAGATCTTTCACACGGTGGCGTCATTAGTTACGCGAGTGTGTCATTTCCGGTTATTTTTGGCGCCAAAAAAGTTTACGTTAAGTTGTGCGTCATACTTGGCGCCAAATTTTTTTCATTATTTCAATACCCCATTGATGTTTGCTTCTTTCTTTTTTCTCTATCAGAGGCCTATGCTTTTGCATTTTTTCCCATTCCTGAAACTATCATATAAGGAAATAGATAATTTTGCTTTATATGTTGTTTTTTTATCTTACATTGAGCAAGATGTCCCAATCTGATCCTGCCTCAGAAGTTTCTGCTGGAACATTGCTGCCTGACATCGGTTCTACCAAAGCTACGTGCATTTGTTGTAAAAGTGTAGAAATTATTCCACCAAATGTCATTTGTAATTGTTGTCATGACATTGACACTGACAAATCTACTTATTTATTTAAAATAGAGTATATGCGTTCTTTATTAAAAGAAGTGTTAATTACTTTGGATATTGAGGTAACCAGTCCTATTGACGTTCAGTCTAATAAACGTTTAAATGCTGTTTTTAAACCTCCTGTGGTTTCCCCAGGTGTTTTTCCCATTCCTGAGGCTATTTCTGATATGATTTCTAGGGAATGGAATAAGCCAGGTACTTCCTTTATTCCTTCTTCAAGGTTTAAAAAATTGTATCCTTTACCAGCTAAACCTATAGAGTTTTGGGAAAAAATCCCCAAAGTTGATGGGGCTATTTCTACTCTTGCTAAACGTACCACTATTCCTATGGAAGATGGTACTTCCTTTAAGGATCCTTTAGATATGAAGCTTGTATCCTATCTAAGGAAGGCCTATTTATATTCAGGTCATCTTCTCAGACCTGCTATTTCTTTGGCTGATGTTGCGGCTGCCTCAACTTTTTGGTTGGAGAATTTAGCGCAACAAGAATTGGATCCTGACATATCTAGCATTACTCGCTTACTGCAACATGCTAATAATTTTATTTGTGATGCCATTTTTGATATTATCAAAATTTATGTTAGATCCATGTCTTTATCTGTATTAGCTAGAAGAGCTTTGTGGCTTAATTCTTGGAATGCTGATATGACATCTAAATCTAGATTACTATCTTTCTTTCCAAGGTAATAATTTATTTGGTTCTCAGTTGGATTCTATTATTTCAACTATCACTGGAGGAAAAGGAGTTTTTTCCTCTTACATTGGTGTATCCAGTCCACGGATTCATCCTTACTTGTGGGATATTCTCAATCCCTACAGGAAGTGGCAAAGAGAGCACACAGTAGAGCTGTCCATATAGCTCCCCTCAGGCTCCGCCCCCCCCAGTCATTCTCTTTACCGCTCTAACAAGTAGCATCTCCACGGGAGTGTAAAGGGAATGTGGTGTTAGTTTGTAGTTTTTTATTTCTTCAATCAAAAGTTTGTTATTTTAAAATAGTGCCGGTTTGTACTATTTACTCTGAGGCAGAAAATGATGAAGATTATTTTAGCACCTTCTAACTAAAATCCATTGCTGTTCCCACGCAGGACTGTTGAGTACAGGAAAACTTCAGTTGGGGGGAACAGTTTGCAGGCTTAACTGCTTTAAGGTATGTTTGTCATTTTTTCTAGTCAAGACTTAGTAATGCTAGAAGACTGACAAGAATTCCCCATGTGGGAAAGGTAAGCCATATTCTGAGACTTAGTATAGAAGGAAGGCTTATTGAAAGGGCTCATTACACTGGTGGACACTGTTAAGGGGCAATCTATTATTTTTTAAGATAATCTGACATTATACAAGTTTTATATTGCATTTAAAACACCTTTTGGGGTTTTATTCCGCATGGCATATATTTAGACACCTATTTGGGCTTGGGAAGGCCCCACAAACTCCTGAGGGAAGATGGAGGGGGCCTGAATTTCGCGCCTCAGTTGCGCAGTTGATTTTACAAACAGCTTCATGCAGATACATGTGAAGGGTCCAAAGATTACTTGAGGACTTCAGAGAGGCTTTACACAGTAAAGCTGTGGCATGGTTAATTTGCTCCGGTTTGGGCAGTAGGGGGTTAATTGACTTGAAATTTACTGTGCAATCATTTCAAAGCATTAGGATCATATGGTGAAAATTTCATAAAGATTGGATGATTTTTGGAGGTTTAGTAAAAAAGTATGCGCTTTTTATTATTTAAAGGCACAGAACTGTTTTTTCAAAAATTGTATTTTACTGTATTTGAGTGCTGTCTAATTCTGTTTAACATGTCTGAGCCTACAGATAGACCTTGTTCTATGTGTTTAAAAGCCATGGCGGTCCCCCCTTTACATTTGTGTTTAAGGTGTGCTAACATATCCAAACATTTTAAAGACCATGCAGTGACACTAAAAAATGTGGCCCAAGATGATTCTTTAACGGAAGGTAATGAGGATAGCCCTCCTTCCTCTCCCCATGTGTCGACACCAGTTACGCCCGCGCAAGCGATGCCTAGTACTTCTAGCGCATTGGCCCCTATTACATTGCAACAATTAGCAGCAGTCATGGATAATTCCCTTGCAGCATTTCTATCCAAACTGCCTGTTTTTCCTAAAAAGCGTGATAACTCAGTTTTATGAACAGAGGATGAGCATTCAGGAGTTTTGTATAATTTATCTGTTGTACCCTCACAACCCTCTGACGTGGCGGTGAGGGATGTACTGTCTGAGGGAGAAAATTGTGACGCAGGTAAAATTTCTCAGCGGGCAGAATCAGATTTCTTAGCGTTTAAATTTAAGCAGGAACACCTCCGCGTACTGCTTAAGGAGGTTTTAGCTACGCTGGATGATTGTGACCCTATGGTGGTCACAGAAATATTGTGTAAAATGGACAAGTTTTTAGAAGTCCCTGTATACACTGATGCGTTTCCGATCCCTAAGAGGGCGGCGGATATTGTGACTAGGGAGTGGGAGAGACCTGGCGTACCTTTTGTTCCCCCCCCCCCCCTATCTTTAAGAAAATGTTCATTATAACTGACCCCAGGCGGGACGCGTGGCAGGCGGTCCCTAAGGTAGAGGGAGCAGTTTCAACACTAGCTAAGCGCACAACTATACCAATAGAAGACAGTTGTGTTTTCAAAGATCCTATGGATAACAAATTAGAAGGGTTACTAAAGAAAATATTTGTTCAACAGGGTATCCTTCTTCAACCCATTGCCTGCATTATTCATGTAACTACTGCAGCGGCTTTTTGGTTGAGGCGCTGGAGGAGTCGCACCAGAGGGAGACTTCATATGACGAAGTCATGGATAGAATTCATGCTCTAAAGCTGGTTAATTCTTTCATTACAGATGCCGCTTTACAATTAACTAAATTAGCGACGAAAATTCTGGTTTTGCCATTGTGGCGCGAAGAGCGCTCTGGCTCAAATCATGGTCGGCTGACGTGTAGTCAAAATCAAAATTACTTAATATTCCTTTCAAGGGGAAGACCCTATTCGGGCCAGAGTTGAAAGAAATTATTTCAGATATCACTGGAGGAAAGGGCCATGCCCTTCCACAAGATAGACCTTTTAAGGCTTAAAACAAGGCTAATTGCGCTCCTTTCGCAACTTCAGGAGCGGACCTGCTTCAACCTTTGCAACCGCAAAGCAAGAGGGTAACGTTTCCCAGCCCAAAGCAACATGAAAGCCTTTGCAGGGCTGGAACAAGGGTAAACAGGCCAAGAAGCCTGCTGCTGCTACCAAGACAGCATGAAAGGGTAGCCCCCGCTCCGGGACCAGATCTAGTAGGGGGCAGACTTTCTCTCTTGCTCACGCTTGGGCAAGAGATGTTCCAGATCCCTGGGCATTTGAATTCTAGAAGATACCCTTGAGCAACAATTTCTAAGACTCTCCCCCAAGGGGAAGGTTCCACATTTCTCGTTTGTCTTCAGACCAGACAAAGAAACAGGCGTTCTTACGCTGTGTAGAAGATCTTCTAAAGATGGGAGTGATACACCCAGTTCCAACTGCAGAGCAAGGACTGGGTTTTTACTCAAACCTGTTTGTAGTTCCCAAAAAGGAAGGAACTTTCAGGCCAATCCTGGATTTAAAAATCCTAAAGTTCCATCATTCAAAATGGAAACCATTCGGACAATCTTACCATTGATCCAGGAAGGTCAATATATGACTACTGTGGATTTAAAGGATGCGTACCTACATATTCCTATCCACAAAGATCACCATCAGTTCCTAAGGTTCGCCTTTCTGGACAAGAATTTTCACAAAGGTGCTAGGGTCCATTCTAGCGGTACTAAGACCGCGGGGCATTGCAGTAGCACCTTATCTGAACGACATATTAATTCAGGTGTCGTCTTTTCAAAAAGCCAAGGCTCATACAGAAATAGTTCTGGCCTTTCTAAGGTCTCACGGGTGGAAGGTGAACATCGAAAAAAGTTCTCTGTCCCCGCTCACAAGGGTTCCCTTCCTGGGAACGCTAATAGACTCGGTAGAAATGAAAATATTTCTGACGGAGGTCAGGAAATTAAAACTTTTAACTACTTGCCGAGTTCTTCATTCTGTTCTTCGACCTTCTGTGGCTCAGTGCATGGAGGTAATCGGGTTAATGGTTGCGGCAATGGACGTTGTTCCCTTTGCCAGAATTCATCTCAGACCACTGCAGCTGTGCATGCTCAAACTGTGGAATGGGGATTATGCAGATTTGTCTCCTCAAATACAAATGGACGAGAAAACCAGAGATTTTCTTCTCTGGTGGTTGTCTCAGGATCACCTGTCTCAGGGAATGTTGCTTCCGCAGACCAGAGTGGATCATTGTCACGACCGATTCCAGTCTGTTAGGCTGGGGTGCGGTCTGGGACTCCCTGAAAGCTCAGGGCCTATGGTCTCGGGAAGAGTCTCTTCTCTCGATAAACATTTTGGAACTGAGAGCGATATTCAACACGCTCCAGGCATGGCCTCAACTAGCGGAGGCCAGGTTTCAGTCGGACAACATCACGACTGTAGCGTACATCAATCATCAGGGAGGAACAAAGAGTTCCCTAGCGATGAAGGAAGTATCCAAGATCATCAAATGGGCGGAGGATCACTCCTGCCATCTATCTGCAATTCACATCCAAGGAATAGACAACTGGGAGGCGGATTTTCTGAGTCGTCAGACTTTTCACCCGGGGGAGTGGGTACTCCTTCCGGAGGTTTTGGCTCAGCTTACCCAGCTATGGGGTATTCCAGAGTTGGATCTGATGGCGTCCCGTCAACTCCAAACCTTCTCTTTACGGATCCAGGTCCAGGGATCCCAAGGCGGCATTGATAGATGTTCTAGTTGCGCTTTGGTCCTTCAATCTGGCTTATGTTTTTCCACCGTTTCCCCTTCTCCCTCGTCTGGTAGCCAGAATCAAACAGGAGAAGACTTCGGTAATTTTGATAGCGCCTGCGTGGCCACGCAGGACTTGGTATGCAGACCTAGTGGACATGTCATCTGTTCCACCATGGACACTGCCATCGAGGCAGGATCTTCTAATTCAAGGTCCATTCAAGCATCCAAATCTAGTTCTCTGCAACTGACTGCTTGGATATTGAATGCTTAATTCTATCTAAGCGTGGGTTCTCTGGATCAGTTATAGATACTTTGATCCAGGCTAGAAAGCCTGTCACCAGGAACATTTACCATAAGATATGGCGGAAATATCTTTGTTGGTGTGAATCCAAGGGTTACTCATGGAGTAAGATTAGGATTCCTAGGATTTTGTCATTTCTCCAAGAAGGATTGGAGAAAGGATTGTCAGCTAGTTATTTAAAGGGACAGATATCTGCTCTGTCTATTCTGTTCTCAGGCGTCTGGCGGAAGTACCAGACGTTCAAGCGTTTGCATAGGCTTTAGTCAGAATCAAGCCTGTCTATAAACCTGTGGCTCCTCCATGGAGTCTAAATTTAGTTTTTTCTGTCCTTCAAGGGGTTCCGTTTGAACCTTTACATTCCATAGATATTAAGTGATTATCTTGGAAAGTTTTGTTTTTGGTAACTATTTCTTCTGCTCGAAGAGTTACAGAATTGTCTGCTTTGCAGTGTAATTCAACCTATCTGGTGTTTCATGCAGATAAGTTTGTTTTGCGTACAAAACCTGGTTTCCTTCCGAAAGTGGTTTCTAATAAGAATATTAACCAGGAAATCATTGTTCCTTCTCTGTGTCCTAATTCAGTTTCTAAGAAGGAAGGCTGTTACACAATCTTGATGTGGTTTGTGCTTTAAAATTCTATTTAAAAGCAACTAAAGATTTCAGACACACGTCATCCTTGTTTGTTGTCTATTCTGGTAAGAGGAGAGGTCAAAAAGCTATCACTTCCTCTCTTTCATTTTGGCTGAAAAGCATTATCCGATTGGCTTATGAGACTGCTGGACAGCAGCCTCCTGAACGAATTACAGCTCTTTCCACCAGAGCTGTGGCTTCCACATGGGCTTTCAAGAATGAGGCTTCTGTTGAACAGATTTGTAAAGCAGCGACTTGGTCTTCACTGCATACTTTTGCCAAATTTTACTAATTCGATACTTTTGCTTCTTCAGAGGCTATTTTTTTTGGGAGAAATGTTTTGCAAGTAGTGGTGCCTTCCGTTTAGGTGACCTGACTTGTTCCCTCCCTTCATCCGTGTCCTAAAGCTTTGGTATTGGTTCCCACAAGTAAGGATGACGCCGTGGACTGGATACACCAATGTAAGAGAAAACAGAATTTATGCTTACCTGATAAATTTCTTTCTCTTACGGTGTATCCAGTCCACGGCCCGCCCTGGCAATTAAGTCAGGTTCAAATCTATTTTTTGTAAAACTACAGTCACCACTGCACACTATGGTTCTCCTTTTTCTCCTAACCGTCGGTCGAATGACTGGGGGGGTGGAGCCTGAGGGGAGCTATATGGACAGCTCTGCTGTGTGCTCTCTTTGCCACTTCCTGTAGGGATTGAGAATATCCCACAAGTAAGGATGAATCCGTGGACTGGATACACCGTAAGAGAGAGAAATTTATCAGGTAAGCATAAATTCTGTTTTTGCCTCAGGATAAAAAACCTAAGGGTAAATCTAAGGCTTCTAACCGTTTTCGTTCCTTTCGTCAGAATAAGGAACAAAAACTCAATCCTCCTCCCAAGGAATCTGCTTCCAGTTGGAAGCCTTCCTCAAATTGGAATAAATCCAAGCCATTTAGGAAACCAAAGTCTGCCCCTAAGTCCGCATGAAGGTGCGGCCCTCATTCCAGCTCAGCTGGTAGGGGGCAGATTAAGGTTTTTCAAGGATTTTTTGATAAAATCTGTCCAAAATCATTGGATTCAGAGCATTGTCTCCCAAGGGTATCGAATAGGATTCAAAGTAAGACCTCCTGTGAGAAGATTTTTTCTCACGCATCCCTGTAAATCCAGTAAAAGCTCAGGCTTTTCTGAAGTGTGTTTCAGACCTGGAGTCTTCAGGGGTAATCATGCCAGTTTCTCCTCAGGAACAAGGTTTGGGGTTTTATTCAAACCTATTCATTGTACCAAAGAAAGAAAATTTGTTCAGACTAGTTCTGGATCTGAAAATTTTGAATCGTTATGTAAGAGTACCAACTTTCAAGATGGTGACTATAAGGACTATTCTGCCTTTTGTTTAGCAAGGACATTATATGTCCACAATAGACTTGCAGGATGCATACCTTCATATTCTGAATCATCCAGAACACTATCAGTTTCTGAGATTCTCTTTTCTAGACAAGCATTACCAATTTGTTGCTCTTCCATTTGGCCTAGCAACAGCTCCAAGAATCTTTTCAAAGTTTCTGGCTGCCCTACTATCTGTAATCAGAGAACAGGGTATTGCGGTGTTTCCTTATTTGGACAATATCTTGGTACTAGCTCAGTCTTTACATACTGCAGAATCTCACACGAATCAGCTAGTGGTGTTTCTTCGGAAACATGGTTGGAGGATTAATTTACCAAAAAGTTTCTTGATTCCTCAGACAAGGGTCACCTTTTTAGGTTTCCAGATAGATTCAGTGTCTATGACTCTGTCTCTAACAGACAAGAGACGTTTTAGACCTTTTTTCTAACAATATTAATTAAGTATATATATAATATACAAATTGGTGAAAAGATGATTACACTATTATAATGGAGTTTGCGGGTAATAGATACAACCATGTGAAACTATGGAAAACACTAAAAGCAAGTCAAGACACAACTACTGTGACTTTAAATTATTGGGTATAAAAAGGCAAAGAGGAAGTATACAGGCTCATCTTGAAAAAAGCCTCCAGCTGAAACGCGTTGATGTGAAGCAGTCCTGTGTAGCTGGCCAGCTCTTCATGGACAGATTGTGAAGGAACCACTTTGAACCTTTTACCCAGTGAAATATATGGTAACAGTTTACCCAGCCTAAACACCCGTTTTGGATATCAGTGTGAAGGCTAAAAAGGAAAGAGACAAAGAGACTAAACAACGAGGTGTTTATTTGACACTGAAAAGTTCACCTACATCAAAAACCGTAGAACAGAGTGGGTTCGAAAAGTACACCGGTAATCCGACCGCTTGATTGGCTATTCGGGCAGACACGTGATACGTGACGAAATCACGTCAGAAGACTACCAACGGCTGCCTGAACGCCAACTGCACGCTGCAGGAGAGCAGGTCGGAGAAAGCGGTCAGAGTGATACACGCTTTCGGATTCTGGTGAGTACTAAACCCCTCTGGCTTTAAAACTATAACGGCTCCAGTGAAACCACCTTCCACACACCCAGACGCCATCACTTGTACTATCTTAAGTGACTTAATTCTTAAAGAAAATACTTAAAAGTAAAACCAAACTGTACTATTTGCATCAAAGGAACAGTGGTGTAGAATACTCACACCTAAGGAACAGTAATGCAGATTACAAACATCCCTTGGACATTGTTAACATATTAAACCGTAGCAGCATCTCCATTTACCTACTATTAACAGAAAATATTGTCTTGTACTTGTACTTTACAATTTTTCCGGTACCTTTTCATCTTTTCAATTAATTGAAAGCTTTTTATATATATTTTAAAAGGTGCACCTTATCTTACCTATGAACTGTATGTATCTTATTACTTAACCTATGAACTGTATGCATATTACGATTTTACTTATATTTTATTAGATGTGTAATAAATTTGTTGAAAGAAAATATTGGTATATATTTGCTAATAGTAAAAGTTTTAGCAGACCATTCCACACTAGGACACCATTTCTGGTTATTTATTGGTAGAGCCCCTGAGCGCACTCACATCTTTGGTTTTTTAGTGGAATAAATCCAAGCCATTTAGGAAACCAAAGTCTGCCCCTAAGTCCGCATGAAGGTGCGGCCCTCATTCCAGCTCAGCTGGTAGGGGGCAGATTAAGGTTTTTCAAGGATTTTTTGATAAAATCTGTCCAAAATCATTGGATTCAGAGCATTGTCTCCCAAGGGTATCGAATAGGATTCAAAGTAAGACCTCCTGTGAGAAGATTTTTTCTCACGCATCCCTGTAAATCCAGTAAAAGCTCAGGCTTTTCTGAAGTGTGTTTCAGACCTGGAGTCTTCAGGGGTAATCATGCCAGTTTCTCCTCAGGAACAAGGTTTGGGGTTTTATTCAAACCTATTCATTGTACCAAAGAAAGAAAATTTGTTCAGACTAGTTCTGGATCTGAAAATTTTGAATCGTTATGTAAGAGTACCAACTTTCAAGATGGTGACTATAAGGACTATTCTGCCTTTTGTTTAGCAAGGACATTATATGTCCACAATAGACTTGCAGGATGCATACCTTCATATTCCGATTCATCCAGAACACTATCGGTTTCTGAGATTCTCTTTTCTAGACAAGCATTACCAATTTGTTGCTCTTCCATTTGGCCTAGCAACAGCTCCAAGAATCTTTTCAAAGTTTCTGGCTGCCCTACTATCTGTAATCAGAGAACAGGGTATTGCGGTGTTTCCTTATTTGGACAATATCTTGGTACTAGCTCAGTCTTTACATACTGCAGAATCTCACACGAATCAGCTAGTGGTGTTTCTTCGGAAACATGGTTGGAGGATTAATTTACCAAAAAGTTTCTTGATTCCTCAGACAAGGGTCACCTTTTTAGGTTTCCAGATAGATTCAGTGTCTATGACTCTGTCTCTAACAGACAAGAGACGTTTAAAATTGGTCGCAGCATGCCGGCACCTTCAGTCTCAGTCATTACCTTCAGTGGCTATGTGCATGGAAGTTTTAGGTCTCATGACTGCAGCATCGGACGCGATCCCCTTTGCTCGTTTTCACATGAGACCTTTACAGATTTGCATGCTGAATCAATGGTGCAGGGATTATACAAAGATATCACAATTAATATCCTTGAATCCCAATGTACGACACTCTCTGACATGGTGGATAGATCACCATCGTTTGGTTCAAGGGGCCTCTTTTGTTCGGCCAACCTGTACTGTGAACACAACAGATGCGAGTCTTTCAGGTTGAGGAGCTGTTTGGGGATCTCTGACAGCACAAGGGGTTTGGAAATCTCAAGAGGCGAGATTACCAATAAATATTTTAGAACTCCGTGCAATTCTCAGGGCTCTTCAGTTTTGGCCTCTGCTAAAGAGAGAAACGTTCATTTGTTTTCAGACAGACAATATCACAACTGTGGCTTATGTCAATCATCAGGGTGGGACTCACAGTCCCCAAGCTATGAAAGAAGTATCTCGGATACTTGCTTGGACGGAATCCAGCTCCTGTCTAATCTCTGCGGTGCATATCCCAGGTGTAGACAATTGGGAGGCGGATTATCTCAGCCGCCAGACTTTACATCCAGGGGAGTGGTCTCTCCATCCGGATGCATTTTCTCAGATTGTTCAGATGTGGGGGCTTCCAGAGATAGATCTCATGGCCTCTCATCTAAACAAGAAACTTCCCAGATACCTGTCCAGGTCCAGGGATGTTCAGGCGGAAGCAGTGGATGCACTGACACTTCCTTGGTGTTATCATCCTGCTTACATCTTCCCGCCTCTAGTTCTCCTTCCAAGAGTGATCTCCAAAATCATCATGGAACAGTCTTTTGTGTTGCTGGTGGCTCCAGCATGGCCACACAGGTTTTGGTATGCGGATCTGGTGCGGATGTCCAGTTGCCCGCCTTAGCCACTTCCGTTACGGCCGGACCTACTATCTCAAGGTCCGTTTTTCCATCAGGATCTCAAATCATTAAATTTGAAGGTGTGGAAATTGAACGCTTAGTTCTAAGTCATAGAGGTTTCTCTGACTCAGTGATTAATACTATGTTACAAGCTCGTAAATCTGTCTCTAGAAAGATTTATTATAGAGTTTGGAAGACTTACATTTTATGGTGTTCTTCTCATAAATTCTCCTGGTATTCTCTTAGAATTCCTAGAATTTTACAGTTCCTTCAGGATGGTTTGGATAATGGTTTGTCTGCAAGTTCCTTGAAAGGACAAATCTCCGCTCTTTCTGTTTTATTTCACAGAAAGATTGCTATACTTCCTGATATTCACTGTTTTGAACAGGCTTTAGTTCGTATTAAGCCTGTCATTAAATCAATTTCACCTCCTTAGAGTCTTATGGCTAGATTTAGAGTTTTGTCGGTAACGACCCGAAAAGCTAACGCTGGCTTTTTTCTGGCCGCACCTTTTAAATAACTCTGGTATTGAGAGTCCACAGAATGGCTGCGTTAGGCTCCAAAAAAGGAGCGTAGAGCATATTTAACGCAACTTCAACTCTCGATACCAGAGTTGCTTACGCAAGCGGCCAGCTTAAAAAACGTGCTCGTGCACGATTCCCCCATAGGAAACAATGGGGCTGTTTGAGCTGAAAAAAAACCTAACACCTGCAAAAAAGCAGCGTTCAGCTCCTAACGCAGCCCCATTGTTTGCTATGGGGAAACACTTCCTACGTCTGCACCTAACACTCTAACATGTACCCCGAGTCTAAAGACCCCTAACCTTACACTTATTAACCCCTAATCTGCCGCCCCCGCTATCGCTGACCCCTGCATATTATTATTAACCCCTAATCTGCAGCTCCGTAAACCGCCGCTACTTACATTATCCCTATGTACCCCTAATCTGCTGTCCCTAACACCGCCGACCCCTATATTATATTTATTAACCCCTAATCTGCCCCCCACAACGTCGCCTCCACCTGCCTACACTTATTTAACCCCTAATCTGCCGACCGGACCGCACCGCTATTATAATAAAGTTATTAACCCCTAATCCGCCTCACTAACCCTATAATAAATAGTATTAACCCCTAATCTGCCCTCCCTAACATCGCCGACACCTAACTTCAAACATTAACCCCCTAATCTGCCGACTGGAGCTCACCGCTATTCTAATAAATGTATTAACCCCTAAAGCTAAGTCTAACACTAACACCCCCCTAAATTGAATATAATTTTAATCTAACGAAATTAATTAACTCGTTTTAAATAAATTATTCCTATTTAAAGCTAAATACTTACCTGTAAAAAAAATCCTAATATAGCTACAATATAAATTATAATTATATTATAGCTATTTTAGGATTTATATTTATTTTACAGGTAACTTTGTATTTATTTTAACCAGGTACAATAGCTATTAAATTGTTAAGAACTATTTAATAGCTAAAATAGTTAAAATAATTACAAATTTACCTGTAAAATAAATCCTAACCTAAATTACAATTAAACCTAACACTACACTATCAATAAATAAAATACCTATAATTATCTACAATTAAACCTAACACTACACTATCAATAAATAAATTAAATAAAATACCTATAATTATCTACAATTAAACCTAACACTACACTATCAATAAATAAATTAAATACAATTCCTACAAATAAATACAATTAAATAAACTAAAGTACAAAAAATAAAAAAATATTTACAAACATTATAAAAATATTACAACAATTTTAAACTAATTACACCTACTCTAAGCCCCCTAATAAAATAACAAAGCCTCCCATTATAAAAAAAATGCCCTACCCTATTCTAAATTACAAAAGTTCAAAGCTCTTTTACCTTACCAGCCCTGAACAGGGCCCTTTGCGGGGCATGCCCCAAGAAATTCAGCTCTTTTGCCTGTTAAAAAAAACATACAATACCCCCCCAACATTACAACCCACCACCCACATACCCCTAATCTAACCCAAACCCCCCTTAAATAAACCTAACACTAAGCCCCTGAAGATCTTCCTACCTTGTCTTCACCATACCAGGTTCACCGATCGATCCAGAAGAGCTCCTCCGATGTCCTGATCCAAGCCCAAGCAGGGGGCTGAAGAGGTCCATGATCCGGCTGAAGTCATCATCCAAGCGGGAGCTGAAGAGGTCCATGATCCGGCTGAAGTCATCATCCAAGCGGGAGCTGAAGAGGTCCATGATCCGGCTGAAGTCTTCTATCAACGGCATCTTCAATCTTCTTTCTTCCGGATCCATCTTGCAGACCTCCGGATCGGCCAATTGGATTGAACTTGATTCTGATTGGCTGATTCCATCAGCCAATCAGAATTTTCCTACCTTAATTCCGATTGGCTGATAGAATCCTATCAGCCAATCGGAATTCGAGGGAAGCCATCTTGGATGACGTCCCTTAAAGGAGCCTTCATTCGTCGGTAGTCCGTCGGGCCAGCAGGATGTTCTGCGTCGGAGGTCTGCAAGATGGATCCGGAAGAAAGAAGATTGAAGATGCCGTTGATAGAAGACTTCAGCCGGATCATGGACCTCTTCAGCCCCCTGCTTGGGCTTGGATCAGGACATCGGAGGAGCTCTTCTGGATCGATCGGTGAACCTGGTATGGTGAAGACAAGGTAGGAAGATCTTCAGGGGCTTAGTGTTAGGTTTATTTAAGGGGGGTTTGGGTTAGATTAGGGGTATGTGGGTGGTGGGTTGTAATGTTGGGGGGGGGTATTGTATGTTTTTTATTTACAGGCAAAAGAGCTGAATTTCTTGGGGCATGCCCCGCAAAGGGCCCTGTTCAGGGCTGGTAAGGTAAAAGAGCTTTGAACTTTAGTAATTTAGAATAGGGTAGGGCATTTTTTTATTTTGGGGGTCTTTGTTATTTTATTAGGGGGCTTAGAGTAGGTGTAATTAGTTTAAAATTGTTGTAATATTTTTCTGATGTTTGTAAATATTTTTTTATTTTTTGTAACTTAGTTCTTTTTTATTTTTTGTACTTTAGTTAGTTTATTTCATTGTAGTTATTTGTAGATATTGTATTTAATTAATGTATTGATAGTGTAGTGTTAGGTTTAATTGTAGGTATTTTATTTAATTAATTTATTGATAGTGTAGTGTTAGGTTTAATTGTAACTTAGGTTAGGATTTATTTTACAGGTAATTTTGTAATTATTTTAGCTATTGTACCTGGTTAAAATAAATACAAAGTTACCTGTAAAATAAATATAAATCCTAAAATAGCTATAATATAAATATAATTTATATTGTAGCTATATTAGGATTTATTTTACAGGTAATTATTTAGCTTTAAATAGGAATAATTTATTTAATAAGAGTTCATTTATTTCGTTAGATTTAAATTATATTTAACTTAGGGGGGTGTTAGTGTTAGGGTTAGACTTAGCTTTAGGGGTTAATAAATTTATTAGAATAGCGGTGAGCTCCAGTCGGCAGATTAGGGGTTAATGATTGAAGTTAGGTGTCGGCGATGTTAGGGAGGGCAGATTAGGGGTTAATACTATTTATTATAGGGTTAGTGAGGCGGATTAGGGGTTAATAACTTTATTATAATAGCGGTGCGGTCCGCTCGGCAGATTAGGGGTTAATAAGTGTAGGCAGGTGGAGGCGACATTGTGGGGGGCAGATTAGGGGTTAATAAATATAGGGGTCGGCGGTGTTAGGGGCAGCAGATTAGGGGTACATAAGGATAACGTAAGTAGCGGCGCTTTGCGGTCGGCAGATTAGGGGTTAATTATTGTAGGTAGCTGGCGGCGACGTTGTGGGGGGCAGGTTAGGGGTTAATAAATATAATACAGGGGTCGGCGGTGTTAGGGGCAGCAGATTAGGGGTACATAAGGATAACGTAGGTGGCGGTCGGCAGGTTAGGGGTTAAAAAAAATGAATAGAGTGGCGGCGATGTGGGGGGACCTCGGTTTAGGGGTACATAGGTAGTTTATGGGTGTTAGTGTACTTTAGAGCACAGTAGTTAAGAGCTTTATAAACCGGCGTTAGCCCAGAAAGCTCTTAACTACTGACTTTTTTCCTGCGGCCGGAGTTTTGTCGTTAGATTTCTAACGCTCACTTCAGACACGACTCTAAATACCGGAGTTAGAAAGATCCCATTGAAAAGATAGGATACGCAATTGACGTAAGGGGATCTGCGGTATGGAAAAGTTGCGGATGAAAAGTGAGCGTTAGACCCTTTCCTGACTGACTCCAAATACCGGCGGTAGCCTAAAACCAGCGTTAGGAGCCTCTAACGCTGGTTTTCACGGCTACCGACAAACTCTAAATCTAGGCCCTAATTTGGTTCTGAAGGCGTTACAGGATCCTCCATTTGAGCCTATGCATTCTTTGGACATTAAACTACTTTCTTGGAAAGTGTTGTTCCTTTTGGCTATCTCTTCTGCTAGAAGAGTTTCTGAGCTATGTGCTCTTTCTTGTAAGTCTCCTTTTCTGATTTTTCACCAGGATAAGGCAGTTTTGCAGACTTCTTTTCAATTTTTACCTAAGGTTGTGAATTCTAACAACATTAGTAGAGAAATTGTTGTCTCTTCCTTATGTCCTAATCCTAAGAATTCTTTGGAGAGATCCTTACATTCTTTGGATGTGGTAAGAGCTTTGAAATATGTGGAAGCTACTAAAGATTTCAGGAAGACTTCTAGTCTATTTGTTTTATTTTCTGGTCCTAGGAAAGGTCAGAAGGCTTCTGCTAGTTCCTTGGCTTCTTGGTTGAAACTTTTGATTCATCAAGCTTAGTTTGAGTCGGGTCAGGCCCCGCCTCAGAGAATTACAGCTCATTCTACTAGATCAGTTTCCACTTCGTGGGCTTTTCAGAATGAAGCTTCAGTTGATCAGATTTGCAAAGCGGCGACTTGGTCCTCTTTGCATACATTTACTAAATTCTACTGTTTTTATGTATTTGCTTCTTCGGAAGCAGTTTTTGGTAGAAAAGTTCTTCAGGCAGCTGTTTCAGTTTGATTCTTCTGCTTTTGATTTGTTTTTTCCTTTCAAAGATGAAATAAACTTATTTTTGTTTTGGGTTGTGGATTAATTTTTTCAGCGGAATATGGCTGTTTTTATTTTTATTCCCTCCCTCTCTAGTGACTCTTGAGTGGAAGACTCCGCATCTTGGGTATTGATATCCCATATGTCACTACCACATGGACTCTTGCCAATTACATGAAAGAAAACAAATTTATCAGGTAAGTTCTTACATAAATTATGTTTTCTTTCATATTGGCAAGAGTCCATGAGGCCCACCCTTTTTATGGTGGTTATGATTTTTTGTATAAAGCACAATTATTTCCAAATTTCCTTTGTTGATGCTTTCTACTCCTTTCTTTATCACCCCACTGCTTGGCTATTCGTTAAACTGAATTGTGGGTGTGTTGAGGGGTGTATTTGTGGGCATTTTTAGGTTTGGGAAACTTTGCCCCTCCTGGTAGGATTGTGGATCCCATATGTCACTAGCTCATGGACTCTTGCCAATATGAAAGAAATGAATTTATCAGGTAAGTTCTTACATAAATTATGTTTTTTTATTACTTAAGACACCTCAGCTATGGTTTGGCACTTTATGCATTTATATAAAGTTCTAAATATATGTATTGTACTTATTTTGCCTTGAGTCAGGTTCATGTATTTCCTTCAGCAGACTGTCAGTTTCATATTTGGGGAATTTAAACATTTTAAGAAAAAACTTTCTTCTTACCTGGGGTTTAGTCTTTTTTTCAATTGACTACTTCTTGCTATTGCGGGTGCGTCAAATGCTAAACTTTATTGCGTCATTCTTGGCGCGAAAATATTTTTGGCAAGAAAAAATACGTTTGACGCAACTTCGTAATTTCCGGCGTCATACGTGATGCCGAGACCTTTCATACGGCGGCGTCATTAGTGACGCGAGTGTTTCATTTCCGGTTATTTTTTCATTATTTTTTCATTATTTCAATACCCCATTGATGTTTGCCTCTTGCTTTTCTCTATCAGAGGCCTATGCTTTTGCATTTTTTCCCATTCCTGAAACAGTCATATAAGGAAATAGATGATTTTGCTTTATATGTTGTTTTTTTCTCTTGCATTGAGCAAGATGTCCCAATCTGATCCTGTCTCAGACGTTTCTGCTGGAACATTGCTGACTGACATCGGTTCTACCAAAGCTAAGTGCATTTGTTGTAAAAGTGTAGAAATTATTTTACCAAATGTCATTTGTAATAGTTGTCATGATAAAGTTTTACATGCAGATAGTGTTTCCATGTTGCAGTTCCTTCAACTTCTAATGTGCATGATATACCTGTAAATTTTAAAGAATTTGTTTCTGATTCTATTTTGAAGGCTTTGTCTGCATTTCCACCTTCTAATAAACGTAAAAGGTCTTTTAAAACTTCACATTTAGCTGATGAAATTTCAAATGACCAACAACAGACATTAACACTGACAAATCTACTTATTTATTTAAAATAGAGTATATCCATTCTTTATTAAAAGAAGTGTTAATTACTTTGGATATTGAGGTAACCAGTCCTATTCCTGAGGCTATTTCTGATATGATTTCTAGGGAATGGAATAAGCCAGGTGGTACTTTTATTCCTTCTTCAAGGTTTAAAAAAATTGTATCCTTTACCAGCAAAATCTATAGAGTTTTGAGAAAAAATCCCCAAAGTTGATGGGGCTATTTCTACTCTTGCTAAACATACCACTATTCCTATGGAAGATAGTACTTCCTTTAAGGATCCTTTAGATAGGAAGCTTGAATCTTATCTAAGGAATGCCTATTTATATTCAGGTCATCTTCTCAGACCTGCTATTTCTTTGGCTGATGTTGCGGCTGCCTCAACTTTTTGGTTGGAGAATTTAGCACAACGAGAATTGGATCCTGACATATCTAGCATTACTCACTTACTGCAACATGCTAATCATTTTTATTTGTGATGCCATTTTTGATATTATCAAAATTGATGTTAGATCCATGTCTTTAGCTGTATTAGCTAGCTTTGTGGCTTAAATCTTGGAATGCTGATATGATATCTAAATCTAGATTACTATCTCTTTCCAAGGTAATAATTTATTTGGTTCTCAGTTGGATTCTATTATTTCAACTATCACTGGAGGAAAAGGAGTTTTTCTCCCTCAGGATAAAAAACCTAAGGGTAAATCTAAGGCTTCTAACCGTTTTCGTTCCTTTCGTCAGAATAAGGAACAAAAACTCAATCCTCCTCCCAAGGAATCTGCTTCCAATTGGAAGCCTTCCTCAAATTGGAATAAATCCAAGCCATTTAGGAAACCAAAGTCAGCCCCTAAGTCTGCATGAAGGTGCGGCCCTCATTCCAGCTCAGCTGGTAGGGGGCAGATTGAGTTTTTTCAAGGATTTTTGGATAAGATCTGTTCAAAATCATTGGATTCAGAGCATTGTCTCTCAAGGGTATCGAATAGGATTCAAAGTAAGACCTCCTGTGAGAAGATTTTTTCTCTCATGTATCCCTGTAAATCCAGTAAAAGCTCAGGCTTTTCTGAAGTGTGTTTCAGACCTGCAGTCTTCAGGCGTAATCATGCCAGTTCCTCAAGGAACAAGGTTTGGGGTTTTATTCAAACCTATTCATTGTACCAAAGAGAGAAAATTTATTCAGACCAGTTCTGGATCTGAAAATTTTGAATCATTATGTAAGAGTACCAACTTTCAAGATGGTGACTATAAGGACTATTCTGCCTTTTGTTCAGCAAGGACATTATATCTTCACAATAGACTTGCAGGATGCATACCTTCATATTCCGATTCATCCAGAACACTGTCAGTTTCTGAGATTCTCTTTTCTAGACAAGCATTACCAATTTGTTGCTCTTCCATTTGGCCTAGCAACAGCTCCAAGAATCTTTTCAAAGGTTCTGGGTGCCCTATTATCTGTAATCAGAGAACAGGGTATTGCGGTGTTTCCTTATTTGGACGATATCTTGGTACTAGATCAGTCTTTACATACTGCAGAATCTCACACAAATCAACTAGTGTTGTTTCTTTGGAAACATGGTTGGAGGATCAATTTCCCAAAAAAAATGTTGATTCCTCAGGCAAGGGTCACCTTTTTAGGCTTCCAGATAGATTCAGTGCCCATGACCCTGTCTCTAACAGACAAGAGACGTTTAACCCCTTAAGGACCAGCGACGTACCCTGTATGTCGTTGGCCTTTTTTTTGGGACTTGATTGTTTTATAGCGCGGTCTTGCCACCAGCGTTGAGACTGCTCTATTCCACAAAGCCTGCTGGAGGGAGTGCATTAATAGCGTGTTCTTGCTAGACTTGTGCTATTATGTCCTGAAAAAACCCTTAACGACCAGTGATATACAGGGTACATTGTGGTCATTAAGGGGTTAAAATTGGTCGCAGCATGCCGACACCTTCAGTCTGTCATTCCCTTCAGTGGCTATGTGCATGGAAGTTTTAGGTCTCATGACTGCCGCATCGGACGCAATCCCCTTTGCTCGTTTTCACATGAGACCTTTACAGCTTTGCATGCTGAATCAATGGTGCAGGGATTATACAAAGATATCACAATTAATATCCTTGAATCCTAATGTAAGACACTCTGACATAGTGGATAGATCACCATCGTTTGGTTCAAGGAGCTTCTTTTGTTCGGCCAACCTGGACTGTGATCTCAACAGATGCGAGTCTTTCAGGTTGGGGAGCTGTTTGGGGATCTCTGATAGCACAAGGGGCTTGGAAATCTCAAGAAGCGAGATTACCAATAAATATTTTAGAACTCTGTGCAATTCTCAGGGCTCTTTAGTTCTGGTCTCTGAAAACAAATGAACGGTTCTCTTTTTAGCAGACAGACAATATCACAACTGTGGCTTATGTCAATCATCAGGGTGGGACTCACAGTCCCCAAGCTATGAAAGAAGTATCTCGGATACTTGCTTGGGCGGAATCCAGCTCCTGTCTAATCTCTGCGGTGCAAATCCCAGGTGTAGACAATTGGGAGGTGGATTATCTCAGCCGCCAGACTTTACATCCAGGGGAGTGGTCTCTCCATCAGATGTGTTTTCTCGGATTGTTCAGATGTGGGGTCTTCCAGAGAGAGATCTCATGGCCTCTCATCTAAACAAGAAACTTCCCAGATACCTGTCCAGGTCCAGGGATGTTCAGGCGGAAGCAGTGGATGCACTGACACTTCCTTGGTGTTATCATCCTGCTTACATCTTCCCGCCTCTAGTTCTCCTTCCAAGAGTGATCTCCAAAATCATCATGGAACAGTCTTTTGTGTTGCTGGTGGCTCCAGCATGGCCACACAGGTTTTGGTATGCGGATCTGGTTCGGATGTCCAGTTGCCCGCCTTGGCCACTTCCGTTACGGCCGGACCTACTATCTCAAGGTCCGTTTTTCCATCAGGATCTCAAATCATTAAATTTGAAGGTATGGAAATTGAACGCTTAGTTCTAAGTCATAGAGGTTTCTCTGACTCAGTGATTAATACTATGTTACAGGCTCGTAAATCTGTGTCTAGAAAGATCTATTACCGAGTCTGGAAGACTTATATTTCTTGGTGTTCTTCACTTAAATTCTCTTGTCATTCTTTTAGAATTCCTAGAATTTTACAGTTTCTTCAGGATGGTTTGGATAAGGGTTTTTCTGCAAGTTCCTTGAAAGGACAAATCTCCGCTCTTTCTGTTTTATTTCACAGAAAGATTGCTATACTCCCGATATTCACTTTTTTGTACAGGCTTTAGTTCGTATTAAGCCTGTCATTAAATCAATTTCTCCTCCTTGGAGTCTTAATTTGGTTCTGAAGGCTTTACAGGCTCCTCCATTTGAGCCTATGCATTCTTTGGACATTAAACTACTTTCTTGGAAAGTGTTGTTCCTTTTGGCTATCTCTTCTGCTAGAAGAGTTTCTGAGCTATCTGCTCTTTCTTGTGAGTCTCCTTTTCTGATTTTTCATCAGGATAAGGCAGTTTTGCGGATTTCTTTTCAATTTTTACCTAAGGTTGTGAATTCTAACAACATTAGTAGAAAAATTGTTGTCCCTTCCTTATGTCCTAATCCTAAAAATTATTTGGAGAGATCCTTACATTCTTTGGATGTAGTAAGAGCTTTGAAATATTATGTGGAAGCAACTAAAGATTTCAGGAAGACTTCCAGTCTATTTGTTTTATTTTCTGGTCCAAGGAAAGGTCAGAAGGCTTCTGCTATTTCCTTGGCTTCTTGGTTGAAACTTTTGATTCATCAAGCTTATTTGGAGTCGGGTCAGGCCCCGC
This sequence comes from Bombina bombina, assembly GCF_027579735.1. Lineage (NCBI taxonomy): Eukaryota > Metazoa > Chordata > Amphibia > Anura > Bombinatoridae > Bombina > Bombina bombina. Next base: position 1,102,170,499 of record NC_069499.1, read on the forward strand.
CTCAGAGAATTACAGCTCATTCTACTAGATCAGTCTCCACTTTGCGGGCTTTTAAGAATGAAGCTTCAGTTGATCAGATTTGTAAAGCGGCGACTTGGTCCTCTTTGCATACATTTACTAAATTCTACCGTTTTGATGTATTTGCTTCTTCGGAAGCAGTTTTTGGTAGAAAAGTTCTTCAGGCAGCTGTTTCAGTTTGATTCTTCTGCTTTCGATTTAAGTTTTTTATTTCAAAAATGAAAATAAACTTATTTTTTTGGGTTGTGGATTAATTTTTTTAGCGGAATATGGCTGTTTTTATTCCCTCCCTCTCTAGTGACTCTTGAGTGGAAGACTCCACATCTTGGGTATTGCTATCCCATATGTCACTAGCTCATGGACTCTTGCCAATTACATGAAAGAAAACATAATTTATGTAAGAATTTACCTGATAAATTCATTTCTTTCATATTGGCAAGAGTCCATGAGGCCCACCCTTTTTATGTGGTTATGATTTTTTGTATAAAGCACAATTATTTCCAAATTTCCTTTGTTGATGCTTTATACTCCTTTATTTATCACCCCACTGCTTGGCTATTCGTTAAACTGAATTGTGGGTGTGGTGAGGGGTGTATTTGTAGGCATTTTGAGGTTTGGGAAACTTTGCCCCTCCTAGTAGGATTGTATATCCCATATGTCACTAGCTCATGGACTCTTGCCAATATGAAAGAAATGAATTTATCAGGTAAGTTCTTACATAAATTATGATTTTCTGGACCAACACTTCCAGTTCATAGCACTTCCGTTTGGCTTAGCTACTGCTCCAAGAATATTTACGAAGGTTCTGGGAGCTCCCCTAGCGGTTGCCAGAACACCTTACCTGATGATATCTTGGTACAGGCATCATCTTTTTGTCTAGCAAGGGAGCACTTGGAATTCTTTCTAAGTCTTCTTCGGTCACATGGATGGAAGATATACTTGGAAAAGAGTTCTCTTACTCCATATACCAGGGTGAATTTCCTGTACAGTTATAGACTGGGTATCCATGAAGATCTTTCTAACGGATCAGAAACATTGCAAGCTAACATCAGCTTGCCTTGCCCTCCAGGCTTCTCTAAGTCCTTTGGTGGCCCAGTGTATGGAGGTGATTGGCCTCACTGTGTCTTGTAATAATACTGGACAGCTGATCGAGAGATTAACGCTCTTGGTGGCTTTGTCAAGATCACCTGTCCCAAGGCACATGCTTCTTGAGACCGTTCTGGGAAATTGTGACTACGGACGCAAGTCTATCCGGCTGGGGAGCCGTTTGGGTTGCCAGGAAGGCACAGGGTCTGTGGACTCGGGAGTCCACGTTACCGATTAATATCTTGGAACTTCAGCAATATTCAATGCCCTGAAGACTTGGCCCCTTCTGGGTTCATCCCAGTTTATCAGATTCCAATCGGACAATATAACTTCAGGTAGCCTAGGTCACCCATCAGAAAGGAACGAGGAGTTCCTTAGCAATGAGAGAGGTTTCTCAGAGCCTGGAATGGGTGGAGACGCACAACTGTATGCTGTCAGCAATCCACATTCCGGGTGTGGACAACTGGGAAGCAGACTTCCTCAGCAGGCAATCTTTTCACCCGGGGGGAATGGTCTCTCCACCCCGAGGTATTTGCAGAGATATGCTCCAGATGGGGGATATCGGAGATAGACCTCATGGCCTCCCGTCTAAATGCCAAACTTCCCAGGTATGGGTTAAGATGGAGGGATCCTCAAGGAGAACTAATTGATGCAATAGCGGTTCCCTGGAGGCTTAGACTCATATCTTATTTCCTCTATTACCTCTTCTCCGCCGTGTGGTGGCTCGGATCAAACAGGAGCGAGCACCGGTGATTCTAATTGCTCCATTGTGGCCATGAAGGACTTGGTTTGCGGTTCTGGTGGGGATGTCCTCATCTTCTCCATGGAGGTTACCTTGTCGCAGGGACCTGCTACTCCAGGGTCCCTTCCTACATCAAAATCTAGATTCTCAGGGCAGAGCTAGCACCACAATGAGATGGCTTTTCACTGAAGCTCCGTGGATCAAAAGGCTAAATAGCCGTTACACTGGCCATCCACATATCCCAAAGCAGGCCAAATGTCATAATGTTTAACTAATAAAAGCCACTGACCCTGTCTGCTCAAAGCCGTAGCTCACGACAGCCTACACAAAGCTCTGTAGCTGAGGCCTCCAGGCGCTCCACAACAGCGCGATCAATACACCTCTGTCAGCCAGGCCCAAGCTACTACACACCACCAGAGACGTCACGCTGCAACAGGCAGAAGAAATAGCAGCTGAACACAGCTACAGAAGTCACCGATATCAGGGTAATAAAGCAGAATAGTATCTCCAGACAGAGACCTCACCCAAAGACACTGCAGAGCCAACGCAGCATTAAAAATAGGCTGCCAGTGAATCTACACAAAAATTAATAAATTGACATGCCAGCAAGGCCATACAGAGACAACCCTCTATACATAGAAACATATTCTAAATGGACCCAAGGCCTTTATATACACACGCAGGTAACAAACAAATTACTTACAGGCATAATCCTGACCTAATTAATCAGCTCTTAAGTATATCAGTTATCAATTATATTAGCTGAGGATTTATCACAGATCAATAACATTGAGCTCTTATCAAATATGGCTTCCAGAAGAACGTCTAAACTACAAAATCAAAGCAAAATAAGCAATACACCAGGGTCAAAACTAAACTCCTTTTTCAAACCCTTGGAACATCTCAACCTGGTTGCTGAAGGAAATTTAGACCCTCCTGATCCCCTACCACCCTCCATCTCTTCTCAACCGGAGGGCGTCACCCCTATGACCAAGGCAGACATTAAATCCCTACCAACCGAAGAGGACTTCCAATCCTTCCTAACACAAGTAGGATTAATGATCAAAGAGGGACTTTTGGAAGTAAAAGAAGAACTACCTGAGTTGGGACGAAGAGTGATGCAATTAGAAGAAGACCAAGAAGCAACCATCTCAGACACAGACTTCCTAACTAAGCAAGTGAAAGCTCAAGCAGAGACAATCGCCTCCCTACACGCACATCTAGAAGACCTAGATAACGGGTCGACGCCAAAATTTGAGGCTCAGGGCATACCCGAATCAGTCACCAGCCCCAAGGCAGAACATACAGTGATCTGAGATGTCATCGCAGAAAATGCAGCATGCTTGCAGAAAGAGCAGGACACATGCAGGCACTGTTAGCGCTTGAACTTTGTAGTGCTGCTCCACATTAGACAGATCTCTTCAAACAGAGCTGTGCTCTGGTTGCACTGTGTAAGTTTTCCTTAGCACAGTGCATCCAGAGCAAAGTGCTGTTTGAAGTGAGCAGTCAAATATGCAGTAGCTCTACAAAGCAGCAGCACATTGCTTGTTGACTTGCTCTGAGAGAAAACAAAAATCAAACCCGCACCCTAGTTTTTCCCAGTCTGCAAAGCTGTTTATTCTGAATGAAAGACGTTAGTATGAGCTTTGCATTTTTTTTATTACTACATTTCTATGTTAGACCAAGAGAAAAGGAAACATGTTTATTCAAGAGACATTTTAAAATTTTCTTTTTTTTTTGAATGCAGCTAATTTTCAACTACTGCACTATATTATAAAATGTAAAAAAAAATGCTTTATTCTTCAGTTAATCAACGCATTGCAATTGAACTGGTGCCTTAGTGTAATTTAAAATTGAATTTTATTTAAAATTAACCTGCAGAAAATGTTTCACTAATAAAAATCTCATCGCAGAAAGTGAGGAAAAGGTAACCCAATTACCATAGTTCCTACAAAAGCTATTCAACAACCTCATAGACAAAGAAGGAACAAAAATCATCCCTCTGGACAGAGCTCACAGGGCCCTTAGACCACAACCAAAAGGAAACACCCCACCCCGGGACGTTATACTATGATTCACCACCTATCAAGAAAAATAAAACATCTGCTTCTAGAAAACTTAAAACAATCAATCTTGAAGGCAAGAATCTTCAGATCTACCCAGATCTCAGCCCACACATATTGATCAAGAAGAAGCAAGATTTATGACCATTCCTCTCCAAGAACTTGGGATCCCATATCGTTGGGGGTTTCCCTTCTGCCACAAAGTAGTTAGAAACAACCAAACCTTCATATATAAAACCCCTGATGATATTGAAGACTTCTGTGCAAAGTTGGGGATTCCAACCCCAACTCTCCCATCCCTAGATACAGAGAATTTATCATAAGCAACCCGCCACCTAAACTCGAGACGCCAAGTTTTGGAAAAAGTAAACAGAAAAAGACAGGCCTAGACGAGAGAAATGGACAAACTTCAACATCCATTAAGTGAAAGTGGTGATGTAATCTGTTATGGTATTGATAAACATTGTTGGTATACATGTCCTCTTCCAAACAATCTATGACTCTAATTTACAGCTTTAAAGGACAGTCTAGTCCAAAATAAACTTTCATGATTCAGATAGAGAATGTAATTTTAATCAATTTACTTCTATCACCAATTTTGCTTTGTTCTTTTGGTATTCTTAGTTGAAAGCTAAATCATATGCTAATTTCTAAGCCCTTGAAGGCCACCTCTTAGCTCAAGGCATTTTGGCAGTTTTTCACCACTAGAGGGTGTTAGTTCATGTGTTTCATATAGATAACACTGTTCACGCATGTGGAGTTCCTAGGAGCCCAAACTGATTGGCTAAAATGCAAGTCTGTCAAAATAACTGAAATAAGGGGGCAGTTTAGATACGAGGTAATCCCAAAGGTAATACGTGTATTATTATAACTGTTGGTTGTGTAAAACTAGGGAATAGGTAATAAAGGGATTATCTATCTTTTAAAACAATAAATATTCTGGTGTAGACTGTCCCTTTAAAGCTAATAACTCTAATCATGACCCCTTTCACCACCTTAACAAAAGGTCATTAGCATTGTTCGCTCTTAACCCTTTGAGTGCTAATGACGGCTCTGAGCTGTCCCAGAGTTTCTCACTCTGGTGCTAATGACGGCTCAGAGCCGTCATGAGCACTCTCCCACCTTGAGGGAGATCTGGGGGCTCCTAACAGCTCCTACCCCGGCGATCGTTGCCTGTAGAGTGACAGGCATCGCGCGTGGCTTCACATGATGCACGGTGACGTCACGCGCAATAACGTGATGACGTCACCGTGCAACTTTATACTTAACAATGTTAAGTATAGGAGGAGGGGGCATGATGCTTAGAAGCCTGTATCTCAGCTACAGAACCCCAAGACCAACTGTTGGAAAGGGAATCGCCTAACCTTTCCAACAGTGTAAGTCTTGGGGGGTCTGTAAAAACAATAAAAAAAAAGTTTTTAAAAAAAATTAAATAAATTAAAAAAAACTTAGAAAATATTAGCACCCAGGTGGGAAAGTGCTTAGCACTCAAAGAGTTAAAGGGACACTGAACCCAATTTTTTTCTTTCGTGATACAGATAGAGCATGCCATTTTAAGCAACTTTCTAATTTACTCCTATTATCAATTTTTTTTCATTCTCTTGCTATCTTTATTTAAAAAAGAAGGCATCTAAGCTAAGGAGCCAGACAATTTTTGGCTCAGAATCCCTGGACAGCACTTGTTTATTGGTGGGTGAATTTACCCACCAATCAGCAAGAACAACCCAGGTTGTTCGCCAAAAATGGGCCGGCATCTAAACTTACATTCTTGCATTTCAAATAAAGATACCAAGAGAATGAAGAAAATTTGATAATAGGAGTAAATTAGAAAGTTGCCTGAAATTGCATGCTCTATCTGAATCAAGAAAGAAAAAAGTGTCCCTTTAACTAAACATCTCAGCATTAATGCTATCCTACCAATTCACCCTACCCTTAGACAACATAATTCATAAATTTCTCCATAGCTTAATACAATTCTTACCTATAAATTCCCTTAATATCCTTTCAACCCAACATGGCCTGATCAATTTATTACTAGGCTACCACCAATCCTTTTGAAAATTTCTTCCCCCTTCACCTTACTGAGTGTAAATTTAGTACACAAGTTTATTTTACATCATTCTCAAATGTATGATGTTTTATTCATGATATTTATTGTTAAGATTTGTTGTTAATATGTTATACTGTATTTCACTTTTTTTTACAGGTCCATTGCACTAATGCTCAACTCTCCTCAAAAGGTCCTTATTCAACTCCACACGCACAAAACATGTCCACACCAGACCCTCCAAACCAAGAAACACCAGTCAATGACCCCCTTACCATCTCTCCACACCTCTAAATTTTAAATGGATAAAATTAACCCTATCTGGTCAAATCAATTTAACCCTAAGCCCCACTACACTCACATCATGATTTCTAACATTTGCAAAATCAAATTCTTCTCTCAAAACTGTAAGGGCTTAAACGCCCCAACTAAGCGCTCTATAACTCTGAACTACTTCAGGAAACACAAAGGGGATATAGTCCTCATACAGGAGACGCATTTTGCTGCTGATCACAAACCTAAATTCTTCTCAAAAGAATACCCAACAGGCCTCTCTAGTTCCAATAAAAAAAAGAAATGTGGAGTAGGCATATTGATACATAGAAACACACAATTCCAACTCAAAGACAAGTACAAGGATTCGGAAGGCCGTTTTCTAATCTTAGTGAGCTCTTTATTTAACACTATGATCACTATTGTCAATATATACTCCCCAAACACTCAACAAGCTTAATTTATTTAAAAAATCTGTAACAAGATCCTCGAGCTCCAAAAAGGAGTTTTATTCCTTGGCGGCGCTGACTGCTCCTCGGGAACTAGTTCCACTAGCAAGAAAACTAGAGATAAGATTCGGAGATAAATTGACTCTACCACCTTAATAGAGATATGGCACATCCAACACCCTAGAGCCCGAAACTATACATTTTATTTCCACCCTCAAAAAGCTTATTCAAGGATTGATTATTTATTAACCACTCACACCTTTATCTCTCCTACAGCTTGGTCAGACCACTCAATGATCACCTTGGAGCTAGATTGGCCCTCAGTCCCCCCAAACGTCTACACCTGAAATTTAGATTAAAAGCTCCTACACAACCCTTAGTCCAGAAAATAAAAACCACTATAATTGAATACTTTCACCACAACTCCATCTCAGTAACAAACTCGGGAACACTATGAGAAGCCCACAAGGCAGTACCCAGGGAAGCCTTTAACCGCCTCCTTCAAAAAAATGCTCATAGACAAGCCCTATTTCTAAAAAATATATACTTTCATGGAGGAAACAAAATCAGCCCACTCCTAGCCAAAGCCCTGAGATGAAAATCTAACAACACATATTCTCAAACAAACAACCTAACGGAACTATCAAACATGAGGTTTTTCGCGATTATTATGAAAGGCTGTATAATCTTTCGGCCCAACTGGACACTTTGTCAATAACAGACATCAATAACTATCTTTCCACCCTAGGCATGCCTTATCTCACTCAACAACAAAGAGAGACATTAGATTCTCCAATACCACTGCAAGAGGTAATCAACACAATTACCAAATTATCATCAGGCAAAAGCCCAGGCCCGTTGGTTTCTCAAACAAATATTATAAAACATTTAAAGAGGTATTAGCACCACACTTAGTAACCCTTTCACACTCTCTAGATGAGCAAGGATCCTCCCTCAAACCCTAGGTGCACACATTTCAGTTATACCCAAACCCGGGAAACCCCATAACACTCCAGAAAATTACCGACCCATTTCTCTCCTTAACAGTGATCTAAAGATACTCAACGCATCTACCATAAGGTATAATTAGAAGCACTGAACAAACCACAAACAAACCATCTTGATAAAGGCATTAAACTGCTAAAACGCGTAGAAGGAAGACTTGTTGTTCAGTAGGATTACTGAATAGCAATACACAGTGATACTATCACACCCGATTTTTTCAAATTTGGAGCCAAATCCTGTTATGACCATCCGATTGGCTACAGGTCATATGACCCCCCCTGCAGCACGGTCAGTGAAGAAGCTGGAAAAAGGCTGAAAACCCACAGCAAGGAGATCCTCAGCAGGCAAGTCTAAGTGTGACTTTGTTTTGCGACTACACCACATACCACTACAGAGGTCCGGAAAGGCTAGCAAGTTGTGAAATTAATATTGAATTACTGACCGGTCAGCTACTTATCCACCTAGACTCTTTTACCACTTGGAGTATAATTACATATCCTGCGATTCAGCAGAGAAGGCTTGCTGACTGTCCTAAAGGAATTCTATTCATTGTATAAAGCTTTTGTCCACCACTCTGCCCATTAGCAACATTGTATTTTATTCATTAATATTAAACTTATTCAAGTGTCAAGCAAAGTATCTAAGCACTAGAAGTGGCTGATATTAGATTTTGTATTTCCATCCTAGTGAGCTGACTATGTATGGAACGGCAATATAGAATTACTAAAATAAAAGATACCGACCTCAACACTTCTTAATTATTATTTTTTTTCCAAATGTGTTTTTATTGATTTTAAACATTATAGAACAATAATTGGGGACTCGCAGGGCCCCTGCACATTTTGATACACATCATATAAATAATTGTTTGATTCTGAAACATGTAACTGACACATTCAAAGAATAGAGGTAGAAGTCGGTACATTTCCGAATGATTAGCTAGGGGGGTGGGGGAGAAGGGGGGCACATCTATGTGGGGGGGAGAAAGGGGGTTGGGGGGGGAGGGGTCTCTGCCAGGGAACGGCTGAGGTGGTCACAGTGTGATCTCTTAGACACTAACCTGGGGTAACCATGGGGTGTCATGTATGTCTGTCCAGTCAGCCCAGACCATTTCAAAAAGGTCGATTCTGTCCAAACTATAGTATATATCTTTTTCCATAGCATGTAAGTATGCAATTGTTTTGAGTATATCAGACCATCTAGGGGGAGAGGCTTTCTTCCAGCATCTGGCAATGTTGGTTTTGACAGACGACAGGAGATAAACACTGAAAATCTGCTGATGTTTGGGAAGTACGTGTAGTTTAAGTGTAGGAGTGCCGTGGCAGGGTTTTTGGGCAACTGGATCCTGAGGGCAGACAGAGTGCGGAAACATATATTCCACAGCGGAGTTAGCCTGGGGCACTCCCACCATATGTGGAGCATGTCGCCGTGGGAACCGCAGTCCCTCCAACAATGTGGAGAAAGTGTCGGATACATCTTGGACAGCCGCGCGGGTACCAGATACCATTGAGAGATGACTTTATAGTGGGTTTCGAACATTGTTACACAATGTAATGATTTTTTAGTTAAGATGAGGGACCCCTGCCAAGCGTTTGCAGAGATTCGAGTGTGTAGGATAGCATCCCACTTAAGCAAGTGTGGGGCCAGGTCCGGAGGTATGGAACCCTCAAGAAGACAATAGTGTCTCGAGAGAGGCTTATGGAGTCTACGTCCTCCTTTCCACACAGACTCCCATGGGGTAAGCTGTCGGGGAAAATTCCCAGCTAGATAGGAAACTCTTAATCCTAGTAAGTTCGAAATGGAGGTAGGACGGAATATCTTCCCGAGGGTTGTCTTTAGGCAACGAGATATATCCGTCCCCGCTGGACCCTGACCAAAAGTCTGACACTTGTTTTACACCTATCCGAGCCCACGTGTTGGGGTGCGTTTCTGCAAGGCCTGTGAAGAGACCTGAAACAGAAGTGATCGGGGAGGGGTGCGGCGCAATCAATTTGCGGTGCCGAATCTTGTCCCAGATTGCCAAGCACTCCAGGACTACGAAATTGAGAATATTCAGGGTTCTCCGACTATGGACCGGAGTCCAGATTAGGTCCTTTAGATAAATATCAAAGGGTAAAGAGGCTTGTTCAATGTCTCTCCACCTGTCTTGTGAATGAAGCACTCCCCATTGGGAAATATGCGTGAGCATGGCTCCCTCATAGTACTTAGCTATAGATGGAGAAGCCAGGCCCCCCAGCTGGACCGGAAACTGTAGGGTTTTGTGAGCTATTCTGGGAGTTTTATTCTGCCAGATAAATTTTGTGCACTCACTTTGGAATTGCAGCAAAAGGTGAGAGGGTATTCTAATCGGGAGACATCTGAACAGATAGGTGAGCCGAGGGAGGAACGACATTTTAAGGGAAGCTATACGGCCCATCCAAGAGATGTTCTTATGGTCCCAAACGTTTTTCAGCGCGCGCACATCCGTCAGCAGGGGAAGATAGTTATCCTTGACCATCTGCTTCAAGTCATTAGAGATTTTAACTCCAAGATGGGTAATCCATTTGTTCCCACCAGGCCCTTATTAATTCCCACCAGGCCCTTATCGGTGCTTACTGTTTCAGCGAGTGGCTCAATTGCCAGAGCAAACAGGAGCGGGGAGAGAGGACAACCCTGCCTCGTACCATTATAGATGGGAAATGGGGTTGAATGGAACCCTACCCCCCTGACCACTGCTGTGGGGCAGGAGTATAGGGCTTGAATCGCGAGGCAAATGTCAGAGGGAAATTTGAAGGCATTGAGAGTCTCCCAGAGGTAGCTCCATCTGACTCTGTCAAAAGCCTTCTCGGCATCTAGGGAGATGACCGAGAAAGACTTGTTCATTCTCGTGGATTCGCAAACTATATTGATAAGGCGCCTAGTATTATCTGGGCCCTCGCGACTGTGTATAAACCCTACTTGGTCTGGGTTGACCAAGGTGTGCAGGAGTTTACAGATTCGGTTGGCCAGAAGCTTGGAGTAGATTTTAATGTCCACGTTTATAAGCGAGATAGGCCTGTAGTTGGGGCAAAATGAGGGGTCTTTGTTTGGCTTGGGAATCATAACGATTTCAGCCTCTAAGAATTCTTGCTTAAATCTGCCTTCTTGCCTGGCTGTGTTAAAGAACCTGAGGAGCAACGGCATCAGTTCTTGACTGTAGGTTTTTTAGAACTGTGCAGGAAATCCATCTGGGCCAGGGGCCTTAAGGGGTTTGAGACGCTGAATGACCTGCTTGAGTTCAAACTGAGTAAACGGATTAATCAATGACTCTTGTTGTTCCGTAGTTAAAGTCAGAAGATTTAGTGAATCAAGGAATTGTCTGATCTGTTGTGTGGAGGCGGGGGCTCGAATTTCAGTGCTCTCAAGATTATAGAGTTTGGAGTAATAGTCTGAGAAACAGTCTCCAATCTGTGAGGGAAGTCTGTGGGTCTTATTGTTGTATACAATTTGGTGTATGCGAGATGTGCTAGTCTGCTGGCGCAATTTGTGTGCTAACATAGTGTCTGCCCTGTTGCTTTTATAGTAAAATAATTGCTTAAGTTTTGTGAGGTTCTCTTGGGTGCCGCGCAGCTCTAGATGGTTAATATGCGAGCGCACGGCTGAAATCTGGGAGGTTAGTGTGTCTGTGATGTTGGCTCTGTTAGCGGACTTAAGTTGCCTGAGTTTACAGTGGGCTTGGGCTAGTGTAAGTCCAGCCAGTTTCCTAAGTCGGGCTTGCTTACAGATGATATAGCCTCTAGATACCGCCTTAACAGCTCCCCAAAGTGTATCGTCCGTTATCTGTCCATTGTCGTTAATTTGGATAAGTTCTGTAAGATCTCTACGTAACTCTTCCTGAAGGGAATGTCTGCTAGGATATTGCGCAGAAGAGACCACTTGCTTTTATGAAGACAAGGATCACTGGTGCGTAGGTCCACCAGAACTGGGTCATGGTCTGACCAAGAGCAAAGAGGGATATTAGATTGGAGTACCGAGTCTAAGGTCGTCACCGAGCAAAAAATATGGTCCAGTCTGGAGTAGGTTTTGTGTGCCTGGGAGAAGTGGGTGAAGTCTCTATCTGTAGTGTGTAACGATCTCCAAATGTCATAGTACCCAAATTCAGACATGATAGATTTAAAGCGTGTGGAGAGAAGAGTTAGTTGGGAGGAGGTCTTAGAGGGGGATACAGTTTTGCGGTCTAATTTAGTATCCCAGATCATGTTATAGTCCCCTGCTATTATGACCCTTCCCTGTTTGTGTTGATCAATCAATCTCAGTATTTTCCTAAGGCATGCAGGCTGGTGAGAGTTGGGCAAGTAAACCGAAACTAGGGTGTAAGTGACATGATCGAGCTTGCAGACTACTATAGTGAACCTAGCCTGGGGGTCCTTTAGCACCATAATTTCCTCATATGCTACCCTCCTGTGTATCATGACTGCAGTCCCTCGTGCTTTCTTTGTAAATGAAGAGCACTCTATAGTCGTGTATGAATGAGAGTGAAATCTATGAGGAGTGTCAGTCAACCAGTGCGTTTCTTGCAGGAATACAACGTCGGGGTTGTGATGGTTGAGCATACGGGTAAGTAAGCTCCGCTTGAAGGGAGAGTTCAAGCCTCTAGAGTTATGTGTGCAGACTCGTAGACGGTTCATGTTCTGTTTTTAACCCTGTGAAGTGAGTGGTCAGAGGCGGGAGGAGTGCCTGGGGGGCGTAAGTCAAAGGCCTGGAAAGTAGTACGTACAGGGGAGGGAGAGAGGGGAGTTAATCAGCACGTAAGGCAGGAATGTACCGACAATACAGGTGGAAATAGTCCACCTAGGTGGAACCCTGGTGTGGGTTAACCTATAGGGGGTGGAGCTAAGAGCAAGTGTATGGGTGGAGGAGCCGGAAGGTCCAGCCCCACTCCATTAACTAAATGAATAAGTAGTAGGAGGGTAAACTAAAGTGCAAATAATTGTCAACCTGTGGGCCCCGAGTGGGGCGTAACCAGAACATAACGAACAATATGAACACATAAGTCTAACATGAAACAATAAAATGAAACCATGTATATATAATCAGAAAATTACATATTTCAAACAGTACGAACCCTACTCCGTGGCACGTTAGCATAGCAACAAGAAGGAAGAAGAGTAGGGATAGGTATATTCAATCATGTCAGGCCTGTGGTATAGAGGCATGAACATGCTCAAATTTCAGGAGGACAAAGGTTCAGGTTGGGTTGTATCCATAGGCTGTTGTATTCTCATCCTCTTTGACCTTTGTTCCTTAACAGACCATTCAGGAGCCGTGACTCTTAGCTTAGATTGAGCAGCGGGAGGTCCCTTAGGATCCTCCAGCATAAGACCCCATTGACCCAGGAGAGAAGTCCCTTGCGTAAGCGAAGTCACTGTGAATGTTTTATTGTCCTTTGTTATTATCAGTTTAGTAGGGTAGCCCCACCTGTATTTAATATTTTCCCTGCGAAGGATCAGCGTAACTGGCTGGAAGTATCTGCGGTGTTGCAGAGTGTGAGCGGATAGGTCGGGCAGCAGCTGAATGTCCTTAAATCGCTCTGAGGTCTGTGGCTTCCGAAAAGCAGCCTGCATAAGTCTGTCCTTGAAGAGAAAACTATGGAAGCAGACTATGACATCTCTCGGTTTCTCCTGAGAGACAGTTCTAGGGCGCAGGGCTCTATGAGCTCTTTCCATGGTGTCAGTCAGCCCCTCTGTTGGACCTAGTAGTTCTTTGAAGAGATCCTTCAGGAAGTTTTGAATCTCGGCAGGTTGGATATCCTCAGGTATTCCTCGGAATCTTACGTTGTTTCTGCGTGCCCTGTCCTCTACATCAGCAAGTTTGAACTCCAGCTGACTAATCTGTTCCGCAAGAGATTCCGAGTAGGAAAACAAGTTTGTATGGTCTGTGGCAAGATCGTCCTGTTTTCTTTCAAGAGAGTCCACCCTATCGCCAATCTCCGAAATGTCCTTACAGAGTTCAGCGTGGTTACGCTGAATTTCTTTAGTTATGGAGAGAGTTTGGTTCGCAAACATTTTTTTAAGAGTTGCCTCCGTAATTAAGTGTTGTGGTCTAACAGGTGGCATAAGGTCAGGTTGGGAGCTGTCCCCCAGAGATTCAGAGTCGCTCAGACCTTCGTTGGAGTCTTCATTCTGGACTTTAGGAGGTTGTGTGAAATGGTCCAGGACCGTTTTCTTAGCTGGCCCCGGAGTTTTCTGGTGCCTCCTGGCGGTGTGAGGCATTTTTAGAGGAGAGGTGAGTACCATGTACTCAGCAGATGAGCTTGGATTAGAGGTTGTTAAGGAAACTTGTGGGCCCAACAGGCTGACAGAGTGAAAAGGAGAAATTACATATGCACAGTAGTATTACATAACGGAGTAGGGCTCGGCGGCCATCTGGACCTCTATCTCCCCATAGCGGCGCTTATGGGCAGAACACTACCCTACAGAACGCAATTTCTATCAGAAAAAGCCAACTCAGGTGGAGAAGGAGGCCAGGTGGGCGCTTTATACAAACTACCCTTTACTTATTATGAGAGGTCGCTATATACCTTGAGAGAGGCGTCCCCTTCGGACTCAGGGAAAGAGGGGTACGACCCAAAGGAAGGGGAAAAGGAGAGTGGAAGTGACCAGCCCGCGTAAGCAGGCCGGAAAGGGGGAGTCCAAAGGGGGGGTTCCGCCAGATAGAATGAAGTCAATACACAAATGAGCTCATCAGCATAAAATATATGGGACAGTGACTCCTGCTGGCCAGAGCGCAAAGCGAGAAGCCAAGGTTGCTTTCTCTATTAACTAACAAATTTAAAAAAGGCGCAGTGACCAAGCAAGAGGAACTGAGGGCAAAGTAATATGTTGTCACATATCCTGTAAAAGAAAAACTGCAGGTTATGTAAAAGCACTACACTCTGTATTATGCAAAAATTACAGAGACACCTGGACTGGCGCAGCAGCCTTTAATATTATATTATGTGAGTTTCAGTCACCCTATGCCCCAGGGACAACCTCAAGGGGCACCTGAGCTGCTCAGTAGCTTAATGCGATTCAAATATAACTTGTTGGGCTAGCAGAAGTTTGTTGCTGTTATTTTTCCTTTTTGACTTATTTGGGGTTTTTTTTTTTGTTTTTTTTTGTTTTTTGTCTTTTTTTTCTGTTTCCCCCTGTTTCTTTACTCTGGTTAGTCAATGTGTTGAGGAGCGGTCTTGGGGAGAGGTACCAGAGCAGGAATATTTTAATATAACTCGCTGTTTAGAATAGGGTGAGTCTAGATATGCTTCATAGGAATATGCACCAAAGTCCCTAGAGACCCCTTGCTGTAAAAAACATGTGTTCAAGGGCCAAGCGTACAGGGCCTCTAGGGTGTCTCTCTGCTGCAGACTAAGGCGAGGTTTCTGGGTTAGTGCCCCTGGGATCAATGTAGAATATCAAGGGGGAGGCATGCAGTTACATTACTTTACTTTGAGAGGTTGGATCTTACCCTTACTGCCCAGATGATGCGACTCTCTGCAGCTGAAGATCTCTGGGAAAGCAATGGGCTCAGGCCCCAAAATGGCGTGTTTTCACGCCACTACAAGTGTGGCGCACTCAGAGTTTCCAAGACTTTCTATCCCCTAGGCACCTCTCACCCTCTTGCCTAGGGCAGCTTCCTTGACCGGTGGGCAACGACACCAACACAGATCCGGTGCCAGAGGGGAATACCTAAGGTGAGCGGTCCCTCAGATAGCCTACAGTAGAATGCGGCCGGCTGCGTGCTGCTGCACCGGAGCGGAGCCCCGACCCTCTGGGCAGCAGTGATGGGGGGTAGAGGTCTCTTCTAGCTCCAGCAGGGGTGTAGAGATCTTTGTCGTCCGGCACCCGATGGTTAAAGCACCCAGATCCGTGTGGCGTGCAGGCTTTTCTAGAGGCCTATGATCGGCCCGCCGGAACTCCTTGTCACCACAGACACGCTTCTTATGGAGCGGTAGTAGACACCGTATGCCACGGCAGAATCCGGATCTTGGTCACCGCTGCAGGAATTCACGGGCGCCTCAGAGCGGAGCCCCGACCCTCTGAGCTTGCGGCTGTGGAGGCGACTAGGTAGTGGTAAGGGCTCTGCTATAGAATGGCTGACCCCCGGCTTCCCAGCCTCAGTGCGGGCCAAAAGTGCCAAAGTTTAAAGTCCAGCACACTTCAGGGAGTGCTCACCCGTCTCAGACTACCCCGGGAGTGAGTTTAGTATAAAGTTTGGTTAGGTTTGTGCGGTTAGATAAGCTTTAAATTACGGAGTTTGTAGGAGCTCCTCACTAATGTTGCTGTCTTGCTCGGCAGCTAGCTCCGCCCCCAACACTTCTTAATTTTAACGATTTTGAGTCAGAGTTATGCTATAATTTCACTTATTAACCATGTTCGATTATATTTTATTTTCTTGGATCAAATTTGTTTTATAGTTGTGACCATAACATTTTTTACGCATATTCTGACAATTATTTTATTTTTTCATATACACTTCTTTGGTTTTACGTATTTTATATGAATTAAATATTCTTTTCTATAAATCTGATTTTTTTTTTCTGATTATTGCCAATTAACATCCTCTAGCTCCCACCAGAGCGCCACTCAACACAACCCATTTTTCTTTGCTACTGTATACAAGCGTGTGTGAGAAAATCACGGTATTCCTTCTGAGTGTGCTCAGAGCTGTATACAAGCGTGTGTGAGAGAATCACGGTATACGTTCTGAGTGTGCTCAGAGGATAAGATAGGAGTCGCAGATAAACTTGTTTTGTTTTAAGTATGCCTCAATAAAATGTGCCTGAGCCAAGCTGTGTATGTGATGAGTTTAGATGCAGAAATATGGTATTATGAATATCACTTTCCTCATAAAATTCATTCCTAATATAAGTGACACAGCACTGAAGAACTATATGTGTTACATGAGGTTTTCTCTATAAATTAATTTATTTATTATTTCTCTAATATTTTTAAGATTTGTATTTGCATTCAGCAAAACTGGATTGTAACATAAATTCCTAAAAACAGAACACTAGATCTAATACCAATCTGTCACATTCTATGGTACTCAACATTGCCTCTTATTTTCTTTTACAAGATATACCGAGTCCACGGGTTTCATCCTTACTTGTGGGATATAATCCTCCTGTTAACAGGAAGTGGCAAAGAGCACCACAGCAGAGCTGCTATATAGCTCCTCCCTTAACTCCTCCCCCAGTCATTCTCTTTGCCTGTGCTAGTAATAGGAAGGGTAAAGTTTAAGTGTCACAACCTTTAACTAGTGCATCTACTTCTTTTACTTTGCAAGATATGGCTGCAGTGATGTCTACTACCCTTACAGAGGTACTATCTAAACTGCCAGGTTTGCAGGGTAAACGCAGTAGGTCAGGTATTAATGTAAATACTGAACCATCTGATGCCTTAGTGGCTATTTCCGATGCACCCTCACAATGCTCTGTTTTGGGGGTTAGGGATTTTATGTCTGAGGGAGAACTTTCAGAGTCAGGAAATGTATTACCTCAGACAGATTCTGACGTCACGTCCTTTAAATTTAAACTGGAACACCTCCGCTTGTTGCTTAGGGAGGTTTTGGCGACTGGATGATTGTGACCCTATCACAATTCCCCCAGAAAAATTGTGTAAAATGGACAAATATTTAGAAGTACCTACTTACACAGATGTTTTTCCGGTTCCTAAGAGAATTTCGGAAATTGTTAAGAGGGAATAGGATAGACAAGGTTTTCTCCCCCTCCTAACTTTAAGAAAATGTTTCCTATATCTGACACCATACAGGACTCCTGGCAATTGTTCCTTAAGGTGGAGGGAGCTATATCTACTCTAGCTAAGCGTACAACTATACCCATTGAAGACAGTTGTGCTTTTAAAGACCCTATGGATAAAAAAATTAGAGGGCCTTCTAAAGAAACTATTTGTTCACCAGGGTTTTCTCTTACAGCCTACAGCCTGCATTGTTCCAGTAACTACTGCAGATGCCTTTTGGTTTGATGCTCTGGAAGAGTCTCTGAAGGTAGAGACACATTTAGATGACATTTTAGACAGAATAAAGGCTCTTAAATTAGCCAATTCATTTATTACTGATGCTGCTTTTCAAATTGCAAAATTAGCAGCGAAAAACGCAGGCTTTGCCATTCTGGTGCGCAGAGCGTTATGGCTAAAGTCATGGTCTGCTGATGGATCGTCTAAATCTAAGCTGTTATTTATTCCCTTCAAAGGTAAGACCCTATTCGGGCCTGAGCTGAAGAAAATAACTTACTGGAGGTAAGGGTCACGCCCTACCTCAGGACAAGTCCCTCAAGTTGAGGGGTAAACAAAATAATTTTCGTTCCTTTGGAAATTTTAAAGGAGTATCCTCTGCTTCCTCTTCCTCCACTAAGCAGGAAGGGAACTTTGCTCAATCCAAGTCGGTCTGGAGACCTAACCAGGCCAGGAATAAAGGTAAACAAGCCAAGAAGCCTGCTGCTGCTACCAAGACAGCATGAAGGGGCAGCCCCCAATCCGGGACCTGATCTAGTAGGGGGCAGACTCTTTCTTTGCTCAGGCTTGGGCAAGGGATGTACAGGATCCCTGGGCATTGGGAATTGTGACCCAGGGGTACCAGCTGGAATTCAAAGATTTTCTCCCAAGGGGGAGATTTCATCTTTCACGTTTGCCTGTAGACCAGACAAAAAGAGAGGCGTTCTTACGCTGTGTAAAAGACCTCTACACAATGGGTGTAATTTGCCCAGTTCCAGAACTGGAACAGGAGCAGGGGTTCTACTCAAATCTATTTGTGGTTCCCAAAAAAGAGGGAGCCTTCAGACCAATTTTAGATCTCAAATGTCTAAACAAATTACTCAGAGTCCCATCGTTCAAGATGGAGACCATTCGTACAATTTTGCCAATGATCCAGGAGGGTCAATATATGACCACTGTGGACCTGAAGGATGCGTACCTTCACATTCCTATCCACAAGGATCATCATCAATTCCTAATATTTGCCTTTCAGGACAAACATCAGTTTGTGGCTCTTCCCTTCGGGTTGGCCACAGCTCCCAGGATCTTCACAAAGGTTCTAGGGTCCCTTCTAGCGGTTCTCAGGCCACGAGGCATAGCGGTGGCGCCCTATCTGGACGATATCTTGATCCAGGCGTCAACTTATCATCTGTCCAAATCTCACACGGACATCGTGTTGTCGTTTCTAAGAACTCATGGTTGGAAAGTGAACGTAGAAAAGTTCACTAGTTCCACAAACAAGAGGGAATTCCTGGGAACTCTGATAGACTCGGTAAACATGAAAATATTTCTGACGGAGGTCAGAAAATCAAAGATTCTAAATACTTGCCAAGCTCTGCAGTCCATTCATCGGCCATCAGTGGCTCAGTGTATGGAAGTCATCGGACTAATGGTAGCAGCAATGGATATCATCCCGTTTGCTCGCTTTCATCTAAGACCACTACAACTGTGCATGCTCAGTCAGTGGAATGGGGATTATGCAAACTTATTGCCTCAGATGAATCTGGACCAAGAGACCAGAGACTCTTCGGTGGTGGTTGTCACAGGACCATCTGTCCCAGGGGATGTGCTTCTGCAGGCCATCTTGGGTAAAAGTAACGACGGACGCCAGCCTCCTGGTCTGGGGTGCAGTCTGGAATTCCCTGAAGGCTCAGGGTGTGTGGAATTCTGGAACTGAGAGCGATATTCAATGTGCTTCAGGCGTGGCCTCAGTTGGCTTCAGCCAAATTCATAAGATTCCAGTCGGACAATATCACGACTGTGGCATATATCAATCATCAGGGGGGAACAAGGAGTTCTCTAGCGATGATAGAAGTATCAAAGATAATCTGATGGGCGGAGACTCACTCTTGCCATCTATCTGTGATCTATATCCCAGGAGTGGAGAACTGGGAAGCGGATTTTCTAAGTCGTCAGACTTTTCATCCAGTGGAGTGGTAACTCCATACGGTGGTGTTTGCAACTTTGATTCATCAATGGGGCACGCCAGAATTGGATCTGATGGCATCTCGACAGAATGCCAAACTTCCACGTTATGGGTCCAGGTCAAGGGATCCCCAGGCTGTACTGATAGATGCTCTAGCAATACCTTGGTCGTTCAACCTGGCTTATGCGTTTCCACCTTTTCCTCTCCTACCTCGTGTGATTGCAAGAATCAAACAGGAGGGGGCTTCAGTAATCCTAATAGTGCCTGCGTGGCCACGCAGGACCTGGTATGCAGATCTAGTGGACATGTCATCTCTGCCACCGTGGAAACTGCCATTGAGACAGGACCTTCTCATTCAAGGTCCGTTCCAACATCCAAATCTAACTTCTCTGCAGCTGACTGCTTGGAGATTGAACGCTTGATTTTATCTAAGCGAGGTTTTTCTGAGTCGGTTATTGATACTCCAATTCAGGCTCGCAAGCCGGTCACTAGAAAAATTTATCATAAGATATGGTGTAAATATCTTTATTGGTGTGAATCCAAGGGCTACTCATGGAGTAAGGTTAGGATTCCTAAGATTCTGTCCTTTCTCCAAGAAGGATTGGAGAAGGGATTATCAGCTAGTTCCTTAAAGGGACAAATTTCTGCTTTGTCAATTTTACTTCACAAGCGTCTGGCAGATGTCCCAGACGTTCAGACATTTTGTCAGGCTTTAATCAGAATCAATACACACAGAGAGAAATGCACTCACAGGAACGAACAACCAGCTCAATACCATTGTTAGCCTGTTCTATGGCGATTTACCACCTGGGTGCAACTTCTTTTAGCCCAGCAATGCTTTTCACAGAGTAGAACTCTCCTGTAGTATATCAGTCTGATCCCGCCTATTACGGTCAGTCCAGCGCCGAAATACCAGGCAATTCCTCTCTGAACAAGGAACAAAGCAACCCCAGACGATCGTTTCGGCCTTCATTGGGCCTCGTCAGTGAGGTGTAGCAGTATTCCTCTAAGCACACTGAGCAAGGAGTCCACGTCTGGTTTCCCCTTTTTCCCATAGGGAGACTAAATACACACAGAGAGAAATGCACTCACAGGAACGAACAACCAGCTCAATACCATTGTTAGCCTGTTCTATGGCGATTTACCACCTGGGTGCAACTTCTTTTAGCCCAGCAATGCTTTTCACAGAGTAGAACTCTCCTGTAGTATATCAGTCTGATCCCGCCTATTACGGTCAGTCCAGCGCCGAAATACCAGGCAATTCCTCTCTGAACAAGGAACAAAGCAACCCCAGACGATCGTTTCGGCCTTCATTGGGCCTCGTCAGTGAGGTGTAGCAGTATTCCTCTAAGCACACTGAGCAAGGAGTCCACGTCTGGTTTCCCCTTTTTCCCATAGGGAGACTAAATACACACAGAGAGAAATGCACTCACAGGAATCGCCATAGAACAGGCTAACAATGGTATTGAGCTGGTTGTTCGTTCCTGTGAGTGCATTTCTCTCTGTGTGTATTTAGTCTCCCTATGGGAAAAAGGGGAAACCAGACGTGGACTCCTTGCTCAGTATGCTTAGAGGAATACTGCTACACCTCACTGACGAGGCCCAATGAAGGCCGAAACGATCGTCTGGGGTTGCTGTGTTCCTTGTTCAGAGAGGAATTGCCTGGTATTTCGGCGCTGGACTGACCGTAATAGGCGGGACCAGACTGATATACTACAGGAAAGTTCTACTCTGTGAAAAGCATTGCTGGGCTAAAAGAAGTTGCACCCAGGTGGTAAATCGCCATAGAACAGGCTAACAATGGTATTGAGCTGGTTGTTCGTTCCTGTGAGTGCATTTCTCTCTGTGTGTATTTAGTCTCCCTATGGGAAAAAGGGGAAACCAGACGTGGACTCCTTGCTCAGTATGCTTAGAGGAATACTGCTACACCTCACTGACGAGGCCCAATGAAGGCCGAAACGATCGTCTGGGGTTGCTGTGTTCCTTGTTCAGAGAGGAATTGCCTGGTATTTCGGCGCTGGACTGACCGTAATAGGCGGGACCAGACTGATATACTACAGGAAAGTTCTACTCTGTGAAAAGCATTGCTGGGCTAAAAGAAGTTGCACCCAGGTGGTAAATCGCCATAGAACAGGCTAACAATGGTATTGAGCTGGTTGTTCGTTCCTGTGAGTGCATTTCTCTCTGTGTGTATTTAATCAGAATCAAGCCTGTGTTCAAACCTATTGCTCCGCCATGGAGTTTGAATTTAGTTCTTAATGTTCTTCAAGGGGTTTTGTTTGAACCCATGCATTCCATAGATATTAAGATGTTATCTTGGAAAGTTTTGTTTTTAGTTGCTATCTCTTCTGCTCGAAGAGTTTCTGAGCTTTCTGCGTTACAATCTGATTCCCCTTATCTTATATTCCATTCTGATAAGGTGGTTTTTCGTACTAAACCTGGATTCCTTCCTAAGGTTGTTTCAAATAAGAATATTAATCTGGAAATTGTGGTTCCTTCCTTGTGTCCTAATCCTTCCTCTAAGAAGGAACGTCTGTTACATAACTTGGACGTGGTTCGTTCTTTAAAATTTTATTTACAAGCGACCAAGGATTTCCGTCAAACATCTTCTCTGTTTGTTGTTTATTCTGGAAAATGTAGGGGTCAAAAAGCTACGGCTACCTCTCTCTCTTTTTGGCTGAAAAGCATCATCCGCCTGGCATACGAGACTGCTGGACAGCAGCCTCCTGAAAAAATTACGGCTCATTCCACTAGAGCTGTGGCTTCCACATGGGCCTTTAAAAACGTTTCTGTTGAACAGATTTGTAAGGCTGCGACTTGGTCCTCCCGTCATACTTTTTCCAAATTTTATACTTTTGCTTCTTCGGAGGCTATTTTTGGGAGAAAGGTGATTCAAGCAGTGGTACCTTCCGTTTAGGTTCCTGTCTTGTCCCTCCCTTTCATCCGTGTCCTAAAGCTTTGGTATTGGTATCCCACAAGTATGAAACCCGTGGACTCGGTATATCTTGTAAAAGAAAAGGAAATTTATGCTTACCTGATAAATTTATTTATTTTACGATATACCGAGTCCACGGCCCACCCTGTCATTTTGGGACAGGATTTATTTTTCTAAGCTTCAGTCACCTCTGCACCTTTGTAGTTTTTCCCTTTCTCTTCCTATACCTTCGGTTGAATGACTGGGGAGAGGAGTTAAGGGAGGAGCTATATAGCAGCTCTGCTGTGGTGCTCTTTGCCACTTCCTGTTTGCAGGAGGATTATATCCCACAAGTAAGGATGAAACCCGTGGACTCGGTATATCATAAAAGAAATCAATTTATCAGGTAAGCATAAATTTCCTTTTTTTATTCTAATAGTATTTACATGTTGAAGTCTGGGTACTTAGGGCAATGATCTATTGTTAAAGGGACACTGAACCCAAATTTTTTCTTTCGTGATTCAGATAGAGCATGCAATTTTAAGCAACTTTCAAATTTACTCCTATTAATTTTTTGTTCTCTTGCTATCTTTATTTGAAAAAGAAGGCATCTGAGCTTTTTTTTTGGGTTCAGCACTCTGGACAGTACTTTTTTATTGGTGGATGATTTTATCCACCAATCAGCAAGAACAACCCAGGTTGTTCACCAAAAATGGGCCGGCATCTAAACTTACATTATTAAATTTCAAATAAAGATACCAGGAGAATGAAGAAAATTTGATAATAGGAGTAAATTAGAAAGTTGCATAAAATGTCATGCTATATCTGAATCACGAAAGAACATTTTTGGGTTCAGTGTCCCTTTAAGAAACACTGATGTATATGGATAAGAACCAAGTTAAAATACCAACAGTAATTGTAATACAACTAAATGATCCTTTATAGCAAGATAACATAGAGCATACAAATAGATATAAATAAGTTGTTCCCATTCTCTAATTCATTGTTTCCCAATTAGCTACTTGGACATATGAATTGATCCATTATTGTAATATACTCAACTCTCTGCCCAGGTCAGAAAATACTTTAATGTAAGTTATAGTACTTGGAGATCCAATGGACCTTTTTGCCTTGTGGTAATACAGGTCATGAACAGGAAGAGATAACAATAACCCCACCGTGATATCCATAAAATTTAATATAGTATCATCCTAATTGGTAGTTACAGTTATGTGACTATGTGATATTGCGGGGCTGGACTGACCTTGTTAGACGGGATCAGACTGATATACTTCAGGAAATTTTTCCTCTATGAAAAGAAAAATTGGGCTAAAAGAAGCTACTCCCGGGTGGTAATTGGGCCAAAGAAAGCCACTGGGCTGTTGTTTGTTCCTCTGTTTTATTTGTATTGTGAACCTGGGAAAAGTCTCCCTAAAGGTGATGGGGGGAACCAGATGTGGACTCATTTCCTAATGTGCTTAGAGGAATATGGCTGCACCTCACTGACGAGGCCAAACGATCATCTGGGGTTGCCATTTCCCTTGTTCAGAGGAGAATTACCTGGTGTTTCAGGGCTCCGACTGACCTTGTTAGGTGGGATCAGACTGATATACTTCAGGAAGTTTTTCCTCTGTGAAAAGCAAAATTGGGTTAAAAGAAGCTACTTGCAGGTGGTAGCCGGGCTATAGAACAAGATTGCATATCTTTCTGTTTTATTTGTATAGTAACAGTTATGTGTCATAGTGTGCTAATCAGCAGAAGTATATTTATTGTAGATACATTATTCTAGTTTTTGATAAATGTAGACTTAATAGCTTCTAGACCTACTTTATCCATGAGTGAGTTAGAGTTATAAAAACATCAAGGGCCTGTAGGGTTTGATAAATAGAGTTTGTGTTTTGTTTTTTTGCAGGCACGTTATCTTTATAAATTGTTAATATTGTGCTTGAGTTCTTCCATTTTAAAGGGTTAAGATATATGGTGTAAATAAGACCACAGGAAATATTCAAGTCTGAATGTAGCTCAAGGCATTCTATTTATGCACTTTGTGTAAGTACATTTTTTAGTTGCGTGTGTATGGTGTTTAATAAATTTGCACTTGAATCACCTTTTGCGCTCTGTTTTTCTATACAAGAACTTCTGAGTGTAGCTTAGTTAAACAACAAAAACATTTTGAGAAGGCATTGGCCTCCTTTACTTTTTATGAAAGAGGGGGTACTAGACAACAAGGCTGTAGATCAGACTGATGATCAGTAAAACCCATTCTGCAGATGAACTGATGTCCTTATTGTCTCTTGAATATCATGGTCGGTATGGACAGGCAACCCCCAAATTATGCTATATGATTCTCCACCAGCATATTTATTTCAAGGAGTTTCTAAAGGGCACCCGTGAAGAAAATAAATAAGTATGGTCTAAATCGTCATTCAGAATCCTACAGCTTCCAGGAAATTACCCCAAGCTGTAAAAAATGAAACTGTCTCTAATCAGCATATTGAGGTACCAGGAGAGGGAATTACTATTAAGTATCAAGACAGCTAAAGGACTTCATCTACACTGACCATGTCCTACCTCAGGTACTCTGGTGAGCAATAATAAGGATTATGTAAATTATTTATTGAACCAACAGTCCATAGGTTTTTTTTTATATATGAAGTTATAACTATAGGTAGTCCAAAGACTCCTTTCTTTCATGTAATTAGCAAGAGTCCATGAGCTAGTGACGTATGGGATATACATTCCTACCAGGAGGGGCAAAGTTTCCCAAACCTTAAAATGCCTATAAATACACCCCTCACCACACCCACAATTCAGTTTTACAAACTTTGCCTCCCATGGAGGTGGTGAAGTAAGTTTGTGCTAGATTCTACGTTGATATGCGCTTCGCAGCAGGCTGGAGCCCGGTTTTCCTCTCAGAGTGCAGTGAATGTCAGAGGGATGTGAAGAGAGTATTGCCTATTTGAATACAATGGTCTTCCTCTAGGGGATTTATTTCATAGGTTCTCTGTTATCGGTCGTAGAGATTTCTTCTCCTACCTCCCTTTTCAGATTGACAATATACTCTTATATACCATTATCTCTACTGATTCTCGTTTCAGTACTGGTTTGGCCATCTACTATATGTAGATGAGTGTCCTGGGGTAAGTAAGTTATTTTTTGTGACACTCTAAGCTATGGTTGGACACTTTATATGTTAAGTTCTAAATATATGTGTTTAAACTTATATTTGCCATGATTCAGGATAATCAGTATTCCTTCATTCAGACTGTCAGTTTCATTATTTGGGATAATGCATATGAATAAATATTTTTTTCTCACCTTAAAAAAATTTTCAATTGACTTTTTTCCCTGCGGGCTGTTAGGCTCGCGGGGGCAGAAAATGCTTCAATTTATTGCGTCATTCTTGGCGTAAACTTTTTTGGCGCAAAATTATGTCATTTCCGGCGCCGTAGTTGACGCCGGAAGTTTGTTCGTTGTTACGTCATTTTTTGACGCATGTGTGTTCAGACATTTTTTTGCGCCAAAAAATGTGGGCGTCGTTTTCGGCGTCAGAGGACGTGGCGTCATACTTGGCGCCAAAAAATATGGGCGTTGTACTTGGCGCCAATAATGTGGGTGTCATACTTGGCGCCAAAAATGTGGGCGTCATACTTGTTCACTTTTTCTCACATTATTTAAGTCTCACTTTTTTGTTGCTTCTGGTTGCTAGAAGCTTGTTTGTTTTGCATTTTTTCCCATTCCTGAAACTGTCATTTAAGGAATTTGATAATTTTGCTTTATATGTTGTTTTTTTCTATTACATATTGCAATATTTTCCATTCACTGTTCCTGGATCAGAACATGCTGAGGGATTCCTGTTGACTGAGATCAGTCCTACCAAAGCTAAGTTAATTTATTTTAAATGTTATGAATGTTTATCTTTAGCTATGGTTTGTAATAAGTTATCATGATAAACGTTTACATGCAGAATCCATTAGTATTTATGCTTTATATATTGCTATTCTTTTTACATCTTTTGTACAAGATATACTTAGAAATTTATAAGAATTTTTTTCTAATTCTATTTTAAAGGCTTTGTCTGACATCCCGCCTTCTAATAAATTTTTAGGTCTTTTTCAAACTTCTTTTTTAGTTGATGAAGTTTCAAATGACCAACAACATATTGAATTATCCTTCTCTGATGGTGTTTTTTTCTAATTCAGAATTTTTCTTCATCAGATATTGACACTAACAAATCTACTTTTTTATTTTTTTAATAGAGTACATTTGTTCTTTGTTCAAAAGGTGTTGATTATTTTGGATATTGAAGTAACTAGTTCTTTGGATTTTAAAGACTAGCTAACATTTAAATTCTGCTTATTTATCTTCTGTGATTTTCTTCAGAGGTTTTTTCCAGTTCCTGATACTAGGGAATGGAATAGGCTGAGAATTTTCTTTTAATCCTTATTTAAGGTTTTTAAATTGTATTCTTTGCCGGCAGTTAGTTTTGAGGAAAGATTCCCCAAGTTAATGGGGCTCTCTCTACTCCTGCTAAATATACTATTATTCTTATAGAAAATAGTATTTATTTTTTTCCTTCAGATGGTTGTATCTTATTTAAGGAAAAAAAATTTCAGGTACTTTTCTTAGACCTGTAATTTATTTGGCTAATGTTGCAATTGCTTCATTTTTCTGGTTGGATACTTTAAGATCAAGTATCGGATTATGATTTGTTTAGCATTGTTAAAAGGACAAAATCTACTACTCATTTGAGGTTCAGACTAAGTGCTATTGGATTGTCTTGTTTTCTTGCATTTGTTGATTGTGCAAGTCCAGTGTGTTGACTGGTCCTTTAACTTAATTAACATGCTAATAATTTCATTTGTGTTGTCATTTTATTAAATATTTTCGCAAATGAGGTTTAATCTATGTCTTTAGCTATTTTAGCTAGAAGAACTTTGTGATTTCAATCTTGGATTGCTAATTTGATTTCTAAAATCCATATTTCTTTTTTTCCAAGGTAATCAATTATTTGGTTCATAATTGGATTCAATTCTTTAACTGTTACTATGGGCTTCAAGATTGAGTTCTAAGACTAAAACTTTAAGCTTATATTAGTTTTCTGTTCTTACTAAAGAATGGAGTCCTGAATTCTTCCCCAAGTAACATGTTTATAATTGGAAGTTTTTTTCATCATTCAATTAAGCCTTTTTAAAGTCAGCTCCCCAAAATTTGCATGTAGGTGCGGTTCTTATTCCAGCTTGGCTGGTAAGGGGCAGGTTGAGACTTTTTTTGAAATTTGTTTGGTTCTATTCGGTCCAAACTTCTTAGACTTTGGGTACAGAATAGGATTCAGAGTAAAACCATCTGTGAGAAGTCTTTTTTCTCTATCGTATTCCAGCTATTTCAGTAAGACTAACACTTTCCTGAAGTGTATTCAGACCTATATGTTTTGGGTACTGGTGAAGCGCGGCTGGTCACACGTTGGGGCTCAAGCGCTGCTCAGACCTGGAGTCTTCTGGGGTATTTATTCCAGTTCCATTTCTAGGAACTGGGTTTTGGGGTTTTATTCAAGACTATTCATTGTTCCAAAGATAGAAAATCTTTTTGAATTGTCATATAAGTGTACCATCTTTTAGAATGGAGTTTATATGGTCTATTCTACCTTTTTGGTCAGTGATGGCATTATTTGTTTACAATAGATACAATAGATGCATATCTTCATTTTCTGTTTTCATTCAGATTATTTTATTTTTTGAGATTCTCTTTTTTTTGACAAGTATTACCAATTTGTTGCTTTTCCTTCTGGTCTAGCGACAGCTCTAAGAATCTTTTCTAAGGTGCTCAGTGTTCCTTATTTGGACGGTATGGTGGTACTGGTTCAGTCTTTTCATTCTGTGGAATCTCATACGATTCAACTTTGTTGTCTCTTCAAGACATGGTTAGAGGATCTTCTTATCAAAAGCTCCTTGATTCCTCACACAAGGGTCACCTTTTTTTAGGTTTCCAGATAAATTGTGTCAATGTTTTTGTCTCTAACAGACAAGTGACAAGTTTATTGGGTTCCGTTTGTCGGAATTTTCAGTCTCTATTATTTCCTTCAAGTTGCTATATATGCATAGAAGTTTTAGGTTTCATGGCTGCAGCATTGGATTCGATTCCCTTTGCTCATTTAGGAAACCTTTTCAGTTTTCTTATGCTGAATAATGTTGCAGGGATTCTAGGATATCACTTTTTATATCTTTGAATCCTAATGTTTAACTATCTTTGATTCGGTGGTTAAGATCACCATCATTTAGTTCTATAGGTCTCTTCGGTTCTATCAACCTGGACCATGATTTGCAGATGCAAGTCTTTTAGGTTGGGAGGCTGTCTGAGGATCTCTGTCAGCACAAGGGGTTTGGAAATCTCAGGAGGCGAGATTACCATTTCATATTTTTGGAACTCCGTGCATTCTCAGAGTTCTTCAGTTTGGTTTCTTTTTGAAGAAGAGACGTTTATTGTTTTCAGACAGACATTGTCACAACTGTGGCGTATGTCAATTATCAGGGTGGGACTATCAGTTCTTAGGCTGTGACAGAAATATCTTGGATATTTGCTTGGGCTAAATTCAGCTCCTATCTAATTTCTGCGGTCTTTTTCCCAGGTATAGACATTGGGAAGCGGATTATCTCTGTTAATCAAGCTTTACATCTGGGAGAATGGTCTTTTTACCCAGATATGTTTTTCAATTTTTCAGATGTGAGGGCTTCCAGTAATAGATCTGTTGGCATCTCATCTAAACAAGGAACTTCCCTGGGGCCTATTTAGGTTCGGGGATCCTCAGGCGGAAGTAGTGTATGCATTGACACTTCTTTTGAATTATCAATCTGCCTATATTTTTTCATCTCTGGTTCTTCTTTTAAAAGTGATTTTCAAAATCATCAGAGAGCAATCTTTGGTGTGGCTGGTGGCTTTAGCATGGCCACACAGGTTTTGGTATATAGTTCATGTTCGGATGTTCAGTTGCCAATCTTGGTTACTTCCATTATAGCCATACCTTATATCTTAACTTTCATTTTTTTCATCAGGAAGTCAAAATATTAATTTGATGGTATGAAAATTTAATGCTTAGTACTTAGTCATAGGGGTTTCTCTGACTCAGTAAGTAATACTATGTTGCAAGCTCGTAAATCTGTGTCTAGTAGGATTTATTATCGAGTTTGGAAGATTTACATCTCATGATGCTCTTCTTATGAATTCTCTTGGCATTCTTTTAGAATTCCTAGGATTTTTTAGTTTCTTTATAAGGTTTTTGTGTGCAAGTTCCTTGAAAGGACAAATATCTGCTTTTCCTGTGCTGTTTCACAGTAAGAATTGCTAAATCATTCTGATATTCATTGTTTTGTTCAGGCTTTGGTTCACTAGCTCATGGACTCTTGCTAATTACATGAAAGAAAACATAATTTATGTAAGAACTTACCTGATAAATTCATTTCTTTCATATTAGCAAGAGTCCATGAGGCCCACCCTTTTTTGTGGTGGTTATGATTTTTTTGTATAAAGCACAATTCTTCCAATTCCTTATTTTGATGCTTTCGCTCCTTTCTTATCACCCCACTTCTTGGCTATTCGTTAAACTGATTTGTGGGTGTGGTGAGGGGTGTATTTATAGGCATTTTAAGGTTTGGGAAACTTTGCCCCTCCTGGTAGGAATGTATATCCCATACGTCACTAGCTCATGGACTCTTGCTAATATGAAAGAAATGAATTTATCAGGTAAGTTCTTACATAAATTATGTTTTTTGAATCTTAACCACATTATATGCTGCTATTTCCTTTGTCTATATGTTCTTTAAATTATATATATATTTATATATTTATAAAAAAACACATAAAGAGAAAATATGTTTATTTATTTCTTTATAGAAATGATCAACATTAGTAATTATGTTACTAATGCAATTTTCTATTGAAAATCTTTAAAAAAAAAAAAAACACAATCCTTCCTAGAACCTGTTTCTTCCTGCCAATGCTGCTTCTGAATTGTTGCAAACACACCTTCATTCATATACATTAAAAGCCTACCTGATATTATGAGTATGAGCAATTTCTTTATAAACATTACAGGAGCCACAGGTTGACTTGCTAAAAATAAATGCTGCCATTTCTGCTTTTTTTTTCCAGACATCGAATAAAATCCAAAGACAGAGTAGACTGATTTGACCTCGGTTGTGGATATTTGTTTGTGAGGAACTTTGAATACATTATACCTTAGAAGGGGTCAACTTGGGAGGCATTTGATTTAAATTATTATGTTCTAATAAAAACAAAAACAATTCTCTGTGCAAGAAGAGCTAAATCTTGATGACAGGATGTTATGTCCAATGATAGGGTTGGAGTTATTTTATGGTTCCTACGTTTCCCACTGAAGCTTGCGCATAGTAACTGGTCAGCTGGTCTCACTCCACGGTTAACTGGACACTATCAGTTTGATCCTGCTGTTCATGTTTACGAGCTGAAAGAGAAAAGACATGATTATACTCCGCTTTCTTAAAATCTCTCCAAAATGCTGGAGACAATATAACCACTCACACATGTCTGCAGTCACATGAAAGAAGAATATTACCAATAAGAGACAGATGAGAATAATAGAAACGTTATACATACTGTATAAATAAAAAGAGAGAAGCGCTTAACCTGGGAACGAACAATAGCTTGTATATGGCTAGTTACCACCCAAGAAGCAGCCTTTTCTCTTGTAAGGTGTATCCAGTCCACGGGTTCATCCATTACTTGTGGGATATTCTCCTTCCCAACAGGAAGTTGCAAGAGGACACCCACAGCAGAGCTGTCTATATAGCTCCTCCCCTAACTGCCACCCCCAGTCATTCTCTTGCAACTCTCGACAAGAAAAGAAGTATCAAGAGATATGTGGTGACTTAGTGTAGTTTTACCTTCAATTAAGAGTTTGTTATTTTTAAACGGTACCGGTGTTGTACTGTTTTTCTCTCAGGCAGAAATTAGAAGAATTTTGCCTGGAGATTTGATGATCTTAGCGGTTTGTAACTAAGGTCCATTGCTGTTCTCACACATAACTGATGAATAAGGGAAAACTTCAGTTGGGGGAACGGCCTGCAGATTACCTGCTTTGAGGTATGTTCAGTATTTTTATTTCTAGAGAGAGGAATAAGTTATAGAAAATGCTGACAGAGCCTTGTGTATTTGAGGTAAGCCTGATGCAGTGATTTAACAGCAACTGGGATCATGCTTACATAACAGGGTAATACTCATGTTAATATTCATATTGCTTAGTGACAAAACGTTTACATGATTTCATAAATAGGACGTTTTTTCTCTGACGGAGTTAAGTCTTTATTTGGGGCCTAGTTTCCACATGGCTAGTCAGATACTCCCAGGAGTATTTTCTTAAGGCCCCTCTGACATCCAGTACATAGTGAGAGGGGCCTATTTTAGCACTCTAACTGTGCAGTTTTAATACAGACTGAGACATCCAGCTTCCCTAGAAGAGTCCTCTGGCATCTGAGAACCATTTCAAAGTGGTTATTTCTGCACAAAATCGTATGTAAGGGCAGGTAGGAGCCTCAGCAGAGCTGTGGCATGGTGCTCAATTGATTTTTAAAGTTTTTTAACGTTTTTCAATCCGGTTTGGGGCCTAAGTGGTTAATCATCCATTTGCAAGTGGGTGCAATGCTGCTTTAGTCCCTTATTCACACTGTAAAAATTTCAAAGATTTTACTGTATTTTTTTTCACTGTTTTGCAGTTTAAGTGCTAGTTTTTTTCTCTTAAAGGCACAGTAACATTTTTGTTTAATTGCTGTTTCACCTTTATTAAAGTGTTTTCCAAGCTTGCTTGTCTCATTACTAGTCTGTTAAACATGTCTGACATAGAGGAAACTCCATGTTCAATATGTTTGGAAGCCATTGTGGAACCCCCTCTTAGAATGTGTACCAAATGTACTGAAATTTCTATAAACTATAAAGACCATATTATGGCGCTTAAAGATTTATCTCCAGGGGATTCTCTGACTAAAAAGAGGGAGATTATGCCATCTAACTATCCCCATGTGTCAGAACCTATAACTCCCGCTCAAGTGACGCCAAGTACATCTAGCGCGTCTAATTCTTTTACCTTACAGGACATGGCGGAAGTTATGAATGCTACCCTCACAGAGGTATTCTCCAAACTGCCAGGGCTACAAGGAAAGCGAGACAGCTCTGGGGCTAGAATTAATACAGAGCTTTCTGACGCTTTATTGCCTGTGTCCGATATACCCTCACAATGCTCAGAAGCCGAGGCAGGTGAGCTATCTGTGGGTGACATTTCAGACTCAGGGAAGGCGTTACTTCAGTTTGATTCTGAGATGACAGCGTTTAAATTTAAGCTTGAACACCTCCGCTTATTGCTTAGGGAGGTTTTAGCGACTCTGGATGACTGTGACCCCATTGTGGTTCCAGAGAAATTGTGTAAAATGGACAAATACTTTGCAGTACCTGTTTACACTGATGTTTTTCCAGTCCCTAAGAGGTTTTCGGAAATTATTACTAAGGAATGGGATAGACCAGGTGTGCCGTTCTCTCCCCCTCCTGCTTTTAAAAAGATGTTTCCCATAGATGCCACCATACGGGACTCGTGGCAGACGGTTCCTAAGGTGGAGGGAGCAGTTTGCACCCTAGCTAAGCGTACAACTATCCCCGTCGAGGACAGTTGTGCTTTCCTAGATCCTATGGATAAAAAATTGGAGGGTCTCCTTAAGAAAATTTTTATACATCAAGGTTTTATTCTTCGGCCTCTTGCATGGATTGCCCCAGTTACTGCTGCAGCGGCTTTTTGGTTTGAGTCTCTTGAGGAGGCTCTACAGGTGGAGACCCCATTAGACGATATTCTAGACAGGATTAAAGCTCTTAAGTTAGCAAACTGCTTTATTTCTGACGCCATTTTTCATTTAGCCAAGCTAACGGCTAAGAATTCAGGTTTTGCCATTTTGGCGCGTAGGGCGCTATGGCTTAAGTCCTGGTCAGCAGACGTTACTTCAAAGTCTAAGCTTCTTAACATCCCCTTCAAGGGACAGACCCTATTCGGGCCCGGTCTGAAGGAGATCATTTCTGATATTACTGGAGGAAAAGGTCACGCCCTTCCTCAGGGTAGGTCCAATAAGTTAAGGACCAAACAGAATAATTTTCGTTCCTTTCGAAACTTCAATAGTGGCGCAGCTTCAGTTTCCTCTAATGCAAAACAAGAGGGAAATTTCGCCCAGTCCAAACCAGTCTGGAGACCTAACCAGGCTTGGAACAAGGGGAAGCAGGCCAAAAAACCTGCGGCTGCCTCTAAGACAGCATGAAGGAGTAGCCCCCGATCCAGGACCGGATCTAGTGGGGTGCAGACTCTCTTCGCCCAGGCTTGGGCAAGAGACGTCCCGGATCCCTGGGCATTAGAGATTGTTTCCCAGGGATATCTTCTGGACTTCAAAGCTTCATCTCCAAAGGGGAGATTTCATCTCTCACAATTATCTGTAAACCAGATAAAGAGAGAGGCATTCTTATGTTGTGTTCAAGACCTGCTGGTTATGAGAGTGATCCACCCAGTTCCAAGGGAGGAACAGGGGCAGGGCTTCTATTCAAATCTGTTTATAGTTCCCAAAAAAGAGGGAACTTTCAGACCAATCTTGGATCTCAAGATCCTAAAAAATTTCTCAGGGTCCCATCCTTCAAGATGGAGACTATCCGAACCATCCTCCCTATGATCCAGGAGGGTCAATATATGACTACCGTGGATTTAAAGGATGCTTATCTCCACATTCCGATTCACAGAGATCATCATCAGTTCCTCAGGTTCGCCTTCTTAGACAGGCATTACCAGTTTGTGGCTCTTCCCTTCGGGTTAGCCACGGCACCAAGAATCTTTACGAAGGTTCTAGGGTCCCTACTGGCAGTTCTAAGGCCTCAGGCATAGCGGTGGCTCCTTACCTAGACAACATTCTGATACAGGCGTCGACTTTTCAAATCGCCAAGTCCCATACGGACATTGTTCTGGCCTTTCTGAGGTCTCACGGGTGGAAGGTGAACAAAGAAAAGAGTTCTCTCTCCCCTCTCACAAGAGTTTCCTTCCTAGGAACACTGATAGATTCAGTAGAAATGAAAAAAAGCTTCTAACTTCCTGCCGTGCTCTTCATTCCACTTCTCGGCCGTCAGTGGCTCAGTGTATGGAAGTAATTGGCCTAATGGTAGCGGCAATGGACATAGTTCCGTTTGCCCGCCTACATCTCAGACCACTGCAACTGTGCATGCTCAATCAATGGAATGGGGATTACACAGATTTGTCCCCTCCGCTAAATCTGGATCAAGAGACCAGGGATTATCTTCTCTGGTGGTTCTCTCGGGTCCATCTGTCCAGGGGAATGAGTTTCCGCAGGCCAGAGTGGACTATAGTCACGACAGATGCCAGCCTTCTGGGCTGGGGCGCAGTCTGGAACTCCCTGAAGGCTCAGGGTTCGTGGACTCAGAAGGAAGCCCTCCTTCCGATAAACATTCTGGAACTAAGAGCGATATTCAATGCTCTTCAGGCTTGGCCTCAACTAGCTGCGGTCAGGTTCATCAGATTTCAGTCGGACGACTGTAGCCTATATCAACCATCAGGAGGGGACAAGAAGCCCCCTGGCAATGTTGGAGGTTTCAAAGATAGTTCTATGGGCAGAGGTTCACTCTTGCCATCTCTCAGCTATCCATATCCCAGGAGTAGAGAACTGGGAGGCGGATTTTCTAAGTCGGTAGACTTTTCATCCGGGGGAGTGGGAGCTCCATCCGGAGGTATTTGCCCAGCTGATTCAACTATGGGGCAAACCAGAAGTGGATCTGATGGCGTCTCGTCAGAACGCCAAGCTTCCCAGTTATGGGTCCAGGTCAAGGGATCCCCAGGCAGCGCTGATAGATGCTCTAGCAGTGCCCTGGTCCTTCAGCCTGGCTTATGTGTTCCCACCATTTCCTCTCCTCCCTCGTCTGATTGCCAAGATCAAGCAGGAGATTGCTTCTGTGATTTTGATAGCACCTGCGTGGCCACGCAGGACTTGGTATGCAGATCTGGTGGACATGTCATCCTTTCCACCATGGACTCTGCCGCTGAGGCAGGACCTTCTACTCCAAGGTCCATTCAAACATCCAAATCTAATTTCTCTGCGGCTGACTGCTTGGAGATTGAACGCTTCATTTTATCAAAACGTGGTTTCTCCGAGTCGGTCATTGATACCTTAATTCAGGCTCGAAAGCCTGTCACCAGGAAAATCTATCATTTGATATGGTGTAAATATCTTCATTGGTGTGAATCCAAGGGTTACTCATGGAGTAAAGTCAGGATTCCTAGGATATAATCCTTTCTCCAAGAAGGATTGGAGAAGGGATTGTCAGCTAGTTCCTTAAAGGGACAGATTTCTGCTCTGTCTATTCTTCTGCACAAGCGTCTGGCAGATGTTCCAGACGTTCAAGCGTTTTGTCAGGCTTTAGTTAGAATCAAGCCTGTGTTTAAACCTGTTGCTCCGCCATGGAGTTTAAATTTAGTTCTTAAAGTTCTTCAAGGGGTTCCGTTTGAACCTCTGCATTCCATAGATATCAAGCTTTTATCTTGGAAAGTTCTGTTTTTGGTAGCTATCTCTTCGGCTCGAAGAGTTTCAGAGTTATCTGCCTTACAGTGTGATTCCCCTTATCTGATATTACATACAGATAAGGTAGTGTTGCGTACCAAACCTGGATTTCTTCCTAAGGTGGTATCTAATAAGAATATCAATCAGGAGATTGTAGTTCTGTCACTGTGTCCTAATCCTTCTTCAAAGTAGGAACGTCTATTACACAATCTTGACGTGGTTCATGCTTTAAAGTTTTATTTACAAGCTACTAAAGGTTTTTCGTCAAACATCTGCATTGTTTGTTGTCTACTCTGGACAGAGGAGAGGCCAAAAGGCTTCAGCATCTTCTCTTTCTTTTTGGCTGATAAGTATAATCCGTTTAGCTTATGAGACTGCTGGCCAGCAGCCTCCTGAAAGAATTACAGCTCATTCCACTAGAGCGGTAGCTTCCACATGGGCTTTTAAAAATGAGGCCTCTGTTGAACAGATTTGTAAGGTGGCGACTTGGTCTTCGCTTCATACATTTTCTAAATTCTACAAATTTGATACTTTTGCTTCCTCTGAGGCTATTTTTGGGAGAAAGGTCTTGCAGGCAGTGATGCCTTCCGTTTAAGTTCCTGGCTTGTCCCTCCCTTCATCCGTGTCCTAAAGCTTTGGTATTGGTATCCCACAAGTAATGGATGAACCCGTGGACTGGATACACCTTACAAGAGAAAACAAAATTTATGCTTACCTGATAAATTTCTTTCTCTTGTGGTGTATCCAGTCCACGGCCCGCCCTGTCACTTTAAGGCAGGTGTTTTTTATTTTTAAACTACAGTCACCACTGCACCCTATAGTTTCTCCTTTTTCTTGCTTGTCTTCGGTCGAATGACTGGGGGTGGCAGTTAGGGGAGGAGCTATATAGACAGCTCTGCTGTGGGTGTCATCTTGCAACTTCCTGTTGGGAAGGAGAATATCCCACAAGTAATGGATGAACCCGTGGACTGGATCCACCACAAGAGAAAGAAATTTATCAGGCAAGCATAAATTTTGTTTTTCTGCTCAACATGCGTCTTTCACGGAGAACTTCTTTCCTGTAGCATATCAGTCTGATCCTGACTTAACAGTACAGTCCAGCCCCAAAGAACCAGGCAATCTCTCTCAGAACGAGAGAAACGGCAAAACCCCAGACGTACGTTTCGGCCCAGTGTGGGCCTCGTCAGTGAGGGATTGCCTTGCATTTTGGGGCTGTACTGTTAAGTCAGGATCAGACTGATATGCTACAGGAAAGTTCTTCTCTTTGAAAGGCACATGTGAGCAAAAAGAGGCTGCTTCTTGTGCTTTTTGGTTTAGAACCAAAACACTCTTAAAGGGACACTCAAGTCAAAATAAACTTTTATGATTCAGAAAGAGCATGCAGTTTTAAGACACTTTTCAATTTACTTCCATTATCACATTTTGCACAGTCTTTTTATATGCACACTTTCGGGGGAACAAGATCCTACTCAGCATGTGCACAATGGTATACATATACTAGTCTGTGATTGGCTGATGTCTGTCACGATACAAGGGGCCAGAAAATGGGAGAAAAAAATAAATTTGTCAGAAACAAAATCTACTGCTTATTTGAAATTCAGAGTAGGTGTAAAATCCTTGTCTTTTTATTATGCACTTGTTAATTATGCAATTCTACTGCATTGAGTGGTCCTTTAAGGAACACAAACCATGCTTACATGTGAATCATTAGCATAAGGGAAGGATGGTCATGATGAAATAAAAAACAAGAGTATCAAAGGGGGTATGATCACATTATACAACTATATACAGTGCCACCATAAACAGTTATCAGCTGAACTGTTCATCAATGGAACTGTATAAAAGGACGCAAGGTCATCCATTTAGACTTGAGCAATGGAGATTTCACTTACAACGGTGTAAAGGGAATTCTCTGCCAAATGAGGTTGTTTAGCAAATTGAGTAGATGCTTTTAAAAAAAAACCAACTATGCTCTTTTGTAAAAGCAGGATATACAGGGAAATAACTTTTAGTATTGACCGTATAGTAGCTTGTTGATCCAAGGAGAAATCACTTTGAAGTAAATAAATATTTTCCCGTTTGTGGCCCAGTTTGAAATCACTTTTTTTTTTTACTTCTTTTGGACCAACAGTAGTAACAGGAATGTGTGAAAGGTTGCACTTGGAACTTAGTCTTTTTATCAGCTTATACTACCATACAACTATATTACTATGTAACTGACTGGATTAACTGAATTATAACACTGGGATGCATTGTTGCCACTATAGAACTAGTTAGCATAAACAATTACTAACTAAAGCTAACTTTAACAAGACTTCAAGCTTTTAGAACGCTGCCCACATTTTAGAATGAGGTTTCTAACCCAAGGCTTTATTTTATCTGCCTCCCATTTTCTCGTCCCACCCTGCTTCCATCTCCCAATGTGCAACACTCAGACTGAACATCTTCTATTATCTTCTTTTCTATCTACTTTGTGTGGCTCCAAACTGTATGTTCCTAGGTCTGTTAAAATATATGGACTTTATTTTGTGAAAGAGGTTATTTTTAAATTACAGCTGTACATTAAAGGGATATGAAACCAAATTCTTTATTTCATGATTCAGACAGAGCATGCTATTTTAAGCAACTTTCTCATTTACTCCTATTATTATTTTTTCGTTCTCTTAGTATCTTTATTTGAAAAAGCAGGACTGTAAGCTTAGGAGCCGGCCCATGTTTAGTACCCTGGGTAGCGCTTGCTGATTGATGGCTTACATACACAAACAAGCATGAGTACACACCTGCAGTGCTGATGTTTCTGATCACTAGAGCACTGAGAAGTATGCTCTGTGCATCAGGCATGTGCATGCAACACCAATAAAATATTACAATAAAAGGCTAAAACGGCTTTTAATGCACTTTGCAATGAAAAATATTTTGCAGTAGTAGGTTGGGGCTATATACCCCAGCATGCTCTTTACTTCCATTTGAGATAAACGTTGCAAACTCACATATATAGTACATTTCCAGCTGCTGACGTAAGCGAACAGTTTTCATATCATCATAGAAGATTGGCTCTGAAGAAGCCCCAACTGCTGGAGGCACAGTGAAAATTCTCATGATTTTTCTTTTATTCCTAGAAAACCAAAAGTGTACAAAGCATAACAACAAGTATTTAGCTTAAATCACTTGTATAATAAATAAGAACTTTGAAATGGACATTATAGGCAAAGGAATGCATTTAAATTTTATAGTATGTTTTCAATACCATTGTGTTCGAAAAAAGTACTAAATATTTAGAGATTTGACAATGTTCCTTTATGAAATGTCTTAATAAGACACTAAACAAGTAGATTAAAAGAAGTCTACTTGAAAATTGTTATTGTTTAAAATGATAGATAATCCCTTTATTACCCATTCCCCAGTTTTGCATAACCATCATGGTTATATTATTATACTTTTTACTTCTGTGATTAGCTTGTATCTAAACCTCTGCAGACTGCCCCCTTATTTCAGTTCTTTTGACAGACTTGCATTTTAGCCAATCTGCGCTAACTCATAAATAACTCCACTGGAGTGAGCATAATGTTATCTATATGGCACACGTGAACTATCACTGTCTAGCTGTGAAAAACTGTCAAAATGCACTAAGAGGCGGCCTTCAAGGACTTAGAAATTAGCATAGGAGCCTACCTAGGTTTAGCTTTTAAACAAAGAATATCAAGAGAATAAAGAAAATTTGATGATAAAAGTAAATTGGAAAGTTTTTTTTTTAAATTGTATGCCCTATCTGAATAATGAAAGTTCTATTTTTACTAACCTGTTCCTTTAATATAACAATATTGGTTATGCAAAGCTGTGAAATGTGTAGTAAAGGAATTATCTTTTTAAACAATAAAAAAAAATAATCAAGTAGACTGCCCCTTTAAATTATTTGTATGGTAAAACTCTTAATATACTTTTAGTATTACAGTCCATAAAATGTTTTGTAATCTCTGGTGAAAAGGAATGTTTTTGTACAGAATCTTAAAATATCCTTCCCTAAAAAAAACAAACAAGCTGTCCTTTCACCGAGTTCTATTATTTACTGAAGCTGAGAGACAGAGAAAACCTAAATATCCAACTTCAATGCATCCATGCACTATCCAGTAAGAAAGAAAAATGAGTGGGTCTTGAAAACAAGTTCTCAAATTCTATAAAGACAGCATATAAAATGTATCTTAAAGGGAGAGTCTAGACCCAATACATCATTTTGATTACTTATTGTTACATACCAGGGAAGCATCCTACAACTGGTCCCACGTCTATAAGCTTGTAAGAAACACATGAAACATTTAAATATTCATTGTTTGTTAGGAGCCAAAATGCTCACCAAGCTCTGCCCACCTATTGCGGGTATATTTTGATATGTTCAATTTCTCACATCACGATCAACTTGTGAATACGTTTTCCTACTTGCATACACTGATTTGTGATAGGAGAAAAAGTGTAGAGAGCGCCAGGGAGGCTAAGGGTAAAAAATGCAAATTTATTACAACTGTCTAAATGACTATAAATCCCTATTTAGAAGATAGGTACAATGTAAATTACACAATTGATGTAAAACACTTAGATAAAAAAGCACAATATACAGTTAAAAAAAATTAAAAACACATAGTAAAGAAGGAAAAATAAGCTCAGTCTAAGCTCTGTAAGGTGCACCTTATGAGTATAGGACCAATATAGACTTGGCTAAAAAACAGTCTGTAGTGTTTCAATAGGTGTCGTATTCCAAATGGTGATAATGAAAAAATAAGTGTTCAAAAAATGTGGAAAAAATGTGAAAAGGATTCCAAAATGGTGTCCAAGACGTACACAAAACAAAAAAGGAAAACAGAAATAAAAATATTATCAGGAAATGTGAAAAGAATTCCCAAAAAAATGAGTGAAGTGTGAAAAATGTGAATTCAATCAGTGGAAAAGAAGGTTATTCCAACGTGTTAATAGTAGATATAAATCCCTCTGTGAGGTGATGTGTTCTTCTTTGGAGCGGAGTCGTATTTTCTTCCTATAACCTGTAAAACATATAGCAAATAGTGCAATACGGCTAAAAACAAAAGTCAGAAAAAAGGAATAAGGCTTACCAAATGACTGTCAATGCGTTTCGGCCCTCAATAGTGGGCCTTTATCAAGACTAAAGTGCTGGTAATGCCTGGTTGCCTTATATAGTAGATGTAGTGTGTATATTCTGTACTAACTTCCTGTATGAGTAGTGTTTGGGCGCCAATGATTACCATAGGTCATCCGTTTCCTGTGTTTCTTTAATCTGTTCCCCTTACTCTGAGTTTACACCATATAACCTGGGGTGTCGTCGATACTAGTACGAACCGGAAGTGACGTCACGAATCGGCGTCACTTCTGTGTCAATATCAACATCAAGTATCGCTAAAATGTAGTAAACTTTACTCTGAGATGATCACTTCAAACACAGAGGTTGACACTATAGTAGACACTGTGTATGTTAAGAATCATCCTATTTTATATTCCATATTTTGTTTATTATACTTCTATTCTCTTCTCTATTGTTGTTGTTATGTTTCCATAGAAACACAACGTGTCTGTTTAGGTCCTCCATCAATTAGTATTAAGTGGAGCCATGGTCAGATCTTTATGTTTAGAAGATGTGCTAGATCTTCCTTATGGTTTAGACCTTTAGGATATTAGCAGTCTAGATTAAATATATATTTGGATTCGGCAACGAGGTGTCTTTTTTCTTCATAATCCCCTCCTCTCCAATTTTTGTTAACCTTCTGAATTCCAAGGTACTAGAAGTTTTTTATATTGCCTTGGTGTTTCAGTGTAAAGTGTTAATAGAGTGGTGTTTCTACGTTGTTTTTTTTTCAATTAGAAGTTTATTTTTGGTATACTTGGAGCTATGGAATTCCTCAGACTGTTGGTTTTCCGATAGATAAACCTAGGTTGATTGGCCAGTTGTTCCCCATTTATATCATATTATCAGGAAGATATTTAAGCAACATTGGCCACTACTCAAAAACGATAATACAATTGGGGAACAACTGGCCAATCAACCTAGGTTTATCCCATAGCTCCAAGTATACCAAAAATAAACAGACAAAATGAGAGCGACTACTTAGGTAGGAGAATAAAAGGGTTTTTTCCCTGCCCAAGCTGCAAAGCATGTAAATGCGGGATAAAAGCTAGTTAATTTATCTCTAGCAATATGAAAATAGTTCCAACATTAAGTGAGGAAATATCTGTGAATATCTACGTGCTTATAGACCTTGAAGATCTTTCTCCACATATATCTCCATGTATTTCTATGAGTTCTAGTTTCATATGTGTGTTCACACTAATTTTACTAGACTGATATATTGTTATTAGACCTATAAACTGAGAGAAGTATATAGTGGTGAAGTAATTCTATTGAGCATCTGATATCACAATCTAAAAAAGCCACATGTTAGCACCGTCTTTATGATCAAGTATTATATACACCCTTGATGCAGCATGTAAATATGAAAGCCTTTATGCTAGAAAGACGCCCTATTCCTAGGGTAACTAATTGTGATTAATATATGCTTTTACAAATAAGCTACGCTATGAATATTACAGAAAGGGTGTTCACTCTAAGTTCTTTTATTGATGGATTTAATATATAAGATTCCTATATATGAGAAC
Organism: Bombina bombina; assembly: GCF_027579735.1. NCBI lineage: Eukaryota > Metazoa > Chordata > Amphibia > Anura > Bombinatoridae > Bombina > Bombina bombina. The sequence continues at coordinate 1,102,213,279 of NC_069499.1, forward strand.
CATACACACTAGTTACAATAGGACAACTCCCACAGTACATGTGATCACACAATATTATAGATATCCATCGCAAATGTATTTCATTGATGGAGGACCTAAATAGACAAGTTGTGTTTCTATGGAAACATAACAACAACAATAGAGAAGAGAATAGAAGTATAATAAACAAAATATGGAATATAAAATAAGATGATTCTTAACATACACAGTGTCTACTGTCTACTATAGTGTCAACCTCTGTGTTTGAAGCGATCATCTCAAAGTAAAGTTTACTACATTTTAGCAATACTTGATGTTGATATTGACACGGAAGTGACGCCGATTTGTGACGTCACTTCCGGTTCGTACTAGTATCGACGACACCCCAGGTTATATGGTCTGCACAGGTAAGGCGGAATTAAACGGGAGACATTCCTCTACAATGACTTCTATGTCTAACAATATTCATCTTTATATTAGTTATAGTTCAGTTTAAATATTCATTGATTCCTTACGAGAACACAGAAGTGACGTTACTATCTGACGTCACTGCCGGCAACCAGTGTAATATGGTGTAAACTCAGAGTAAGGGGAACAGATTAAAGAAAAACAGGAAAAGGATGACCTATGGTAATCATTGGCGCCCAAACGCTACTCATACAGAAAGTTAGTACAGAATATACACACTACATATACTATATAAGGCAACCAGGCATTACCAGCACTTTAGTGTCAAGGTATATGTGAAGATTAATATATATATATTATTATATATTTGGCTATCAGCACCAAATTATTCATTCATTTATAAGACATTAAATGCTTTGAAGCCCATATTCAATCCTCCCCCCACTTCTGTTGATTACACAGGATGGGTCACAAAGTCACTTAAAAAGACAGGTTGTCTCAAAAGATAATCATCTGTAGATTACATGTATTCCAAATCTGAGAAAAAAAGACCGTTTCCAAAAGATGCTCCACTGAGGTGTGAATTTAAAATCCCTATCAGATTGTGACAAACCAAAAAAAAATTTCTGGCCCTAAAACATTTGGTGATTAAAGAGATGATCATTTACACTGTGTATTGCAAGTTCTTAATTCAGACATGGGATAAATTGCTAAATTACATCAAGATCCAGCCGGAACCTTTCCTAAACACTCAATATGCTAAATTATGCAATTGTATAATCACAAACAGCCCTTTTTAAAGCTTAATTGGACTCGGGGAAAAAACAGTTCTCAGCTGGACAGACAATTTCAAAGGAAACAGTCTTATGCACATAGGTGCTAAATTGCCCCTGTTGTATTAAATCAACATCTGTGCTAACCAGCAAAAACACATGTTACAATGAAGCTATTTTAACTTCAATTTTCAATACCGCCTACATGATTAAAAATAAAAAAATATAACAATGTTTCTTCTACAAGATACGACGAGTCCACAGATTTCATCCTTACTTGTGGGATATTATCCTCCTGCTAACAGGAAGTGGCAAAGAGAACCACAGCAGAGCTGTGTATATATAGCTCCTCCCTTCTCCTCCACCCCCAGTCATTTTCTTTGCCTGAGTTATACTAGGAAGCGGTAAAGTGTGGTGTTAGTTTTATTTTCTTCAATTTTTATTTGAAATGGTACCGGTGTGTACTATTTTCCTCAGGGGGTTATGGAAGAAGATTTCTGCCCTGAGGTTGATGATCTTAGCAGTTGTAACTAAGATCCACGCTGGTCCCTGCAAGACTTCTGAAGGTAACACACGAGACATCTTCAGTGTGGAGACCGGTTTCATGCTACAAGCAGCATTAAGGTATGTGCAGCCTTTTATTTCTGAAGAGACTTGATATATCAGAATTGGCTGGCATTTATTTCCCTGTATGGGAATGGGGTAAGCAGTAGACCTGTTATACAGAGGGGTGTTACTGGAGTTCCCCGTTTTTATTTCCTTTTACTAGTTGACATTATAAGTGCATGACACTATGGGAGAGACACAAAAGAAAAACGTTTATAAGAGTTTTTATTTTTATGACCAGTATGACTTACTGGGATGTGTGTTGGGGTGTATATGTGTTTCCACTTAGCTTGGTGTAAAACCGCTTCTCCATGCGGTTGTGTTTCGGCCTACTCTGCAATCGGCCTTAAGGGACGGGGCTTATTTTCGCGCGCTCAGATGCGCACTTCCTTCTGACTAGGCTTCAGCAAGCAGTAACTCCGGTTGCTCCTGGACAGTGTATCTCTGGTCTGGAGGGTTGTCAACTCATTTCGAAGGGGGTATTTTTTGATGTGAACTGATGTTTTTGCTTTCTAAGTTACTTTAGTGCCTTATTCTCCCCTTACTACTGGGGTGCAGTAATTTTTGGATAAAACAACAAGTTTTAGTTAAATTTTGAGTAAATTTAACGTTATTTAGGCAGTTTTGGAAAAATTGTTCACTTTTTATTATCTTAAAGGCGCAGTACACGTTTTTCAAAAAGTTTATTTAAGCAATAAATAAAGTGTTTAAACGACTTTTGTGGTTATTACTAGTCTGTTCAACATGTCTGACATTGAGGAATCTCATTGTTCTATGTATTTAGAAGCTATTGTGGAACCCATTTTAACATTGTGTACCTCTTGTACTGAAAGAGCCTTACATTGTAAAGACCATATTTTAGGTCAAGAAAGTGTGCCTAAGGATGATTCTCAGGCTGGAGAATCAGGATATGCCATCCAATTCTCCCCAAGTGTCACAACCTTTAACGCCCACACAAGCGACGCCAAATACCTCTAGTGCGTCTAATTCTTTTACTCTGCAGGAGATGGCTGCAGTTATGTCAACTACCCTTACAGAGGTATTATCTAAATTATCAGTGTTGCAGGGTAAACGCAGTAGGTCAGGTAATAATGTAAATACCGAATCCTCTGATGCTTTATTAGCTATTTCCGATGTACCCTCAAAGTGTTCTGAGTTGGAGGTCAGGGAATTGCTGTCTGAGGGAGAAATTTCAGACTCAGGGAATGTATTACCTCAGACAGATTCGGACACTATGTGCTTTAAATTTAAGCTTGAACACCTCCGCCTGTTACTTCGGGAGGTTTTAGCGACTCTGGATGATTGTGACCCTATTGTAATACCACCAGAGAAGATCTGTAAGATGGATAAATATCTAGAAGTACCCACTTACACTGATGTTTTTCCGGTTCCTAAAAGAATTTCGGAAATTAAAAAAAAGGAATGGGATAGACCAGGTATACCGTTTTCTCCCCCTCCTAATTTTAAGAAAATGTTTCCCATATCAGACGCCATTCGGGACTCGTGGCAAAGGGTCCCTAAGGTAGAGGGAGCAATATCTACCCTGGATAAGCGGACAACTATACCCATTGAGGACAGTTGTGCTTTCAAAGACCCTATGGACAAAAAATTAGAGGGTCTACTAAAGAAATGATTTATTAATCAGGGTTTTCTTTTACAACCTACGGCTTGCATTGTTCCAGTAACTACTGCAGCAGCTTTTTGGTTTGAGGCTCTAGAAGAAGAGTCTCTTAAGGTTGAGACCCCATTAGATGACATTTTGGATAGAATTAAGGCTCTTAAGCTAGCTAATTCTTTTATTACTGATGCCGCTTTTCAAATTGCTAAATTAGCGGTGAAAAATGCAGGATTTGCTATCCTAGCACATAGAGCGTTGTGGCTCAAATCTTGGTCTGCTGATGTCTCATCAAAAACTAAGCTTTTAGCTATTCCTTTTAAAGGTAAGACCCTTTTTGGGCCTGAATTGAAGGAAATAATTTCTGACATTACAGGAGGTAAAGACCATGGCCTTACCTCAGGATAAGTCTGTTAAGATGAGGGGTAAACAAAATAATTTTCGTTCCTTTCGGAACTTTAAAGGAGGACCCTCCGCTTCCTTTTCTTCCACAAAGCAGGAAGGGAATTTTACCCAATCTAAGTCACACTGGAGACCCAACCAGAACTGGAATAAAGGTAAACAATCCAAAAAGCCAGCTGCTGCTACTAAGACAGCATGAAGGGGCGGCCCCCGATCCAGGACCGGATCTAGTAGGGGGCAGACTTTATTTCTTTGCCCAGGTTTGGGCAAGAGATGTTCAGGACCCCTGGGCACTAGAAATAGTGACCCACGGTTATCAATTGGAATTCAAGGACTTTCTCCCAAATGGGAGATTTCATCTTTCAAGATTATCTGCAAACCAGATAAAAAACAGAATTTATGTTTACCTGATAAATTACTTTCTCCAACGGTGTGTCCGGTCCACGGCGTCATCCTTACTTGTGGGATATTCTCTTCCCCAACAGGAAATGGCAAAGAGCCCAGCAAAGCTGGTCACATGATCCCTCCTAGGCTCCGCCTACCCCAGTCATTCGACCGACGTTAAGGAGGAATATTTGCATAGGAGAAACCATATGGTACCGTGGTGACTGTAGTTAAAGAAAATAAATTATCAGACCTGATTAAAAAAACCAGGGCGGGCCGTGGACCGGACACACCGTTGGAGAAAGTAATTTATCAGGTAAACATAAATTCTGTTTTCTCCAACATAGGTGTGTCCGGTCCACGGCGTCATCCTTACTTGTGGGAACCAATACCAAAGCTTTAGGACACGGATGAAGGGAGGGAGCAAATCAGGTCACCTAAATGGAAGGCACCACGGCTTGCAAAACCTTTCTCCCAAAAATAGCCTCAGAAGAAGCAAAAGTATCAAACTTGTAAAATTTGGTAAAAGTGTGCAGTGAAGACCAAGTCGCTGCCCTACATATCTGATCAACAGAAGCCTCGTTCTTGAAGGCCCATGTGGAAGCCACAGCCCTAGTGGAATGAGCTGTGATTCTTTCGGGAGGCTGCCGTCCGGCAGTCTCGTAAGCCAATCTGATGATGCTTTTAATCCAAAAAGAGAGAGAGGTAGAAGTTGCTTTTTGACCTCTCCTTTTACCGGAATAAACAACAAACAAGGAAGATGTTTGTCTAAAATCCTTTGTAGCATCTAAATAGAATTTTAGAGCGCGAACAACATCCAAATTGTGCAACAAACGTTCCTTCTTTGAAACTGGTTTCGGACACAGAGAAGGTACGATAATCTCCTGGTTAATGTTCTTGTTAGAAACAACTTTTGGAAGAAAACCAGGTTTAGTACGTAAAACCACCTTATCTGCATGGAACACCAGATAAGGAGGAGAACACTGCAGAGCAGATAATTCTGAAACTCTTCTAGCAGAAGAAATTGCAACTAAAAACAAAACTTTCCAAGATAATAACTTAATATCAACGGAATGCAAGGGTTCAAACGGAACCCCCTGAAGAACTGAAAGAACTAAATTGAGACTCCAAGGAGGAGTCAAAGGTTTGTAAACAGGCTTAATTCTAACCAGAGCCTGAACAAAGGCTTGAACATCTGGCACAGCGGCCAGCTTTTTGTGAAGTAACACAGACAAGGCAGAAATCTGTCCCTTCAGGGAACTTGCAGATAATCCTTTTTCCAATCCTGCTTGAAGGAAGGATAGAATCCTAGGAATCTTAACCTTGTCCCAAGGGAATCCTTTAGATTCACACCAACAGATATATTTTTTCCAAATTTTGTGGTAAATCTTTCTAGTTACAGGCTTTCTGGCCTGAACAAGAGTATCGATAACAGAATCTGAGAATCCTCGCTTCGATAAGATCAAGCGTTCAATCTCCAAGCAGTCAGCTGGAGTGAAACCAGATTCGGATGTTCGAACGGACCCTGAACAAGAAGGTCTCGTCTCAAAGGTAGCTTCCAAGGAGGAGCCGATGACATATTCACCAGATCTGCGTACCAAGTCCTGCGTGGCCACGCAGGAGCTATCAAGATCACCGACGCCCTCTCCTGATTGATCCTGGCTACCAGCCTGGGGATGAGAGGAAACGGCTGGAACACATAAGCTAGTTTGAAGGTCCAAGGTGCTACTAGTGCATCCACTAGAGCCGCCTTGGGATCCCTGGATCTGGACCCGTAGCAAGGAACTTTGAAGTTCTGACTAGAGGCCATCAGATCCATGTCTGGAATGCCCCACAGCTGAGTGACTTGGGCAAAGATTTCCGGATGGAGTTCCCACTCCCCCGGATGCAATGTCTGACGACTCAGAAAATCCGCTTCCCAATTTTCCACTCCTGGGATGTGGATAGCAGACAGGTGGCAGGAGTGAGACTCCGCCCATAGAATGATTTTGGTCACTTCTTCCATCGCCAGGGAACTCCTTGTTCCCCCCTGATGGTTGATGTACGCAACAGTTGTCATGTTGTCTGATTGAAACCGTATGAACTTGGCCCTCGCTAGCTGAGGCCAAGCCTTGAGAGCATTGAATATCGCTCTCAGTTCCAGAATATTTATCGGTAGAAGAGATTCTTCCCGAGACCAAAGACCCTGAGCTTTCAGGGATCCCCAGACCGCGCCCCAGCCCATCAGACTGGCGTCGGTCGTGACAATGACCCACTCTGGTCTGCGGAATGTCATCCCTCGTGACAGGTTGTCCAGGGACAGCCACCAACGGAGTGAGTCTCTGGTCCTCTGATTTACTTGTATCTTCGGAGACAAGTCTGTATAGTCCCCATTCCACTGACTGAGCATGCACAGTTGTAATGGTCTTAGATGAATGCGTGCAAAAGGAACTATGTCCATTGCCGCTACCATCAACCCGATCACTTCCATGCACTGAGCTATGGAAGGAAGAGGAACAGAATGAAGTATCCGACAAGAGTCTAGAAGTTTTGTTTTTCTGGCCTCTGTCAGAAAAATCCTCATTTCTAAGGAGTCTATTATTGTTCCCAAGAAGGGAACCCTTGTTGACGGAGATAGAGAACTCTTTTCCACGTTCACTTTCCATCCGTGAGATCTGAGAAAGGCCAGGACAATGTCCGTGTGAGCCTTTGCTTGAGGAAGGGACGACGCTTGAATCAGAATGTCGTCCAAGTAAGGTACTACAGCAATGCCCCTTGGTCTTAGCACAGCTAGAAGGGACCCTAGAACCTTTGTGAAAATCCTTGGAGCAGTGGCTAATCCGAAAGGAAGCGCCACGAACTGGTAATGTTTGTCCAGGAATGCGAACCTCAGGAACCGATGATGTTCCTTGTGGATAGGAATATGTAGATACGCATCCTTTAAATCCACCGTGGTCATGAATTGACCTTCCTGGATGGAAGGAAGAATAGTTCGAATGGTTTCCATCTTGAACGATGGAACCTTGAGAAACTTGTTTAAGATCTTGAGATCTAAGATTGGTCTGAACGTTCCCTCTTTTTTGGGAACTATAAACAGATTGGAGTAGAACCCCATCCCTTGTTCTCTTAATGGAACGGGATGAATCACTCCCATTTTTAACAGGTCTTCTACACAATGTAAGAATGCCTGTCTTTTTATGTGGTCTGAAGACAATTGAGACCTGTGGAACCTCCCCCTTGGGGGAAGTCCCTTGAATTCCAGAAGATAACCTTGGGAGACTATTTCTAGCGCCCAAGGATCCAGAACATCTCTTGCCCAAGCCTGAGCGAAGAGAGAGAGTCTGCCCCCCACCAGATCCGGTCCCGGATCGGGGGCCAACATTTCATGCTGTCTTGGTAGCAGTGGCAGGTTTCTTGGCCTGCTTTCCCTTGTTCCAGCCTTGCATTGGTCTCCAAGCTGGCTTGGCTTGAGAAGTATTACCCTCTTGCTTAGAGGACGTAGCACTTTGGGCTGGTCCGTTTCTACGAAAGGGACGAAAATTAGGTTTATTTTTTGCCTTGAAAGGCCGATCCTGAGGAAGGGCGTGGCCCTTACCCCCAGTGATATCCGAGATAATCTCTTTCAAGTCAGGGCCAAACAGCGTTTTCCCCTTGAAAGGAATGTTAAGTAGCTTGTTCTTGGAAGACGCATCAGCCGACCAAGATTTCAACCAAAGCGCTCTGCGCGCCACAATAGCAAACTCAGAATTCTTAGCCGCTAACCTAGCCAATTGCAAAGTGGCGTCTAGGGTGAAAGAATTAGCCAATTTGAGAGCATCGATTCTGTCCATAATCTCCTCATAAGGAGGAGAATCACTGTCGACCACCTTTATCAGCTCATCGAACCAGAAACATGCGGCTGTAGCGACAGGGACAATGCATGAAATTGGTTGTAGAAGGTAACCCTGCTGAACAAACATCTTTTTAAGCAAACCTTCTAATTTTTTATCCATAGGATCTTTGAAAGCACAACTATCCTCTATGGGTATAGTGGTGCGTTTGTTTAAAGTGGAAACCGCTCCCTCGACCTTGGGGACTGTCTGCCATAAGTCCTTTCTGGGGTCGACCATAGGAAACAATTTTTTAAATATGGGGGGAGGGACGAAAGGAATACCGGGCCTTTCCCATTCTTTATTAACAATGTCCGCCACCCGCTTGGGTATAGGAAAAGCTTCTTGGAGCCCCGGCACCTCTAGGAACTTGTCCATTTTACATAGTTTCTCTGGGATGACCAACTTGTCACAATCATCCAGAGTGGATAATACCTCCTTAAGCAGAATGCGGAGATGTTCCAACTTAAATTTAAATGCAATCACATCAGGTTCAGCTTGTTGAGAAATGTTCCCTGAATCAGTAATTTCTCCCTCAGACAAAACCTCCCTGGCCCCATCAGACTGAGTTAGGGGCCCTTCAGAAATATTAATATCAGCGTCGTCATGCTCTTCAGTATCTAAAACAGAGCAGTCGCGCTTACGCTGATAAGTGTTCATTTTGGCTAAAATGTTTTTGACAGAATTATCCATTACAGCCGTTAATTGTTGCATAGTAAGGAGTATTGGCGCGCTAGATGTACTAGGGGCCTCCTGAGTGGGCAAGACTCGTGTAGACGAAGGAGGGAATGATGCAGTACCATGCTTACTCCCCTCACTTGAGGAATCATCTTGGGCATCATTGTCATTGTCACATAAATCACATTTATTTAAATGAATAGGAATTCTGGCTTCCCCACATTCAGAACACAGTCTATCTGGTAGTTCAGACATGTTAAACAGGCATAAACTTGATAACAAGTACAAAAAACGTTTTAAAATAAAACCGTTACTGTCACTTTAAATTTTAAACTGAACACACTTTATTACTGCAAATGCGAAAAAACATGAAGGAATTGTTCAAAATTCACCAAATTTTCACCACAGTGTCTTAAAGCTTTAAAGGTATTGCACACCAAATTTGGAAGCTTTAACCCTTAAAATAACGGAACCGGAGCCGTTTTGAACTATAACCCCTTTACAGTCCCTGGTATCTGCTTTGCTGAGACCCAACCAAGCCCCAAGGGGAATACGATACCAAATGACGCCTTCAGAAAGTCTTTTCTAAGTATCAGAGCTCCTCTCACATGCGACTGCATGCCATGCCTCTCAAAAACAAGTGCGCAACACCGGCGCGAAAATGAGGCTCTGCCTATGCTTTGGGAAAGCCCCTAAAGAATAAGGTGTCTAAAACAGTGCCTGCCGATATTATTATATCAAAATACCCAGATAAAATGATTCCTCAAGGCTAAATATGTGTTAATAATCAATCGATTTAGCCCAAAAAAAGTCTACAGTCTTAATAAGCCCTTTTTGAAGCCCTTATTTACAATCGTAATAAACATGGCTTACCGGATCCCAGAGGGAAAATGACAGCTTCCAGCACTACATCGTCTTGTTAGAATGTGTCATACCTCAAGCAGCAAGAGACTGCTCACTGTTCCCCCAACTGAAGTTAATTGCTCTCAACAGTCCTGTGTGGAACAGCCATGGATTTTAGTGACGGTTGCTAAAATCATTTTCCTCATACAAACAGAAATCTTCATCTCTTTTCTGTTTCTGAGTAAATAGTACATACCAGCACTATTTCAAAATAACAAACTCTTGATTGAATAATAAAAACTACAGTTAAACACTAAAAAACTCTAAGCCATCTCCGTGGAGATGTTGCCTGTACAACGGCAAAGAGAATGACTGGGGTAGGCGGAGCCTAGGAGGGATCATGTGACCAGCTTTGCCATTTCCTGTTGGGGAAGAGAATATCCCACAAGTAAGGATGACGCCGTGGACCGGACACACCTATGTTGGAGAAAGAGAGGCGTTCTTATTGTTTTTAAGGTAATACCAATATTAATATGGATCCATATTTGTGTATGTAATTGATATTAAACCCTGTTATTTTATTTAAATACGTAAAAAAAAAAAAGAGAGGTGTTCTTACACTGTGTAAAAGACCTTTTTACCATGGGAGTAATTTGTCCTGTTCCAAAATTGGAACAGGGACAGGGGTTCTACTCAAATCTATTTGGGGTTCCCAAAAAAAAGGGAACTTTCAGACCCATCTTAGACCTCAAGTGTCTAAACAAGTTTCTCAGAGTCCCATCATTCAAGATGGAGACTATACGAACAATTTTACCAATGATCCAGGAGGGTCAATATATGACTACCGTGGAATTGAAGGATGCTTACCTTCATATTTCTATCCACAAGGATCATCAGTTTCTAAGGTTTGTCTTCCTGGTGTCAGGTTAGGAAATGTCCAGAAGAAGACCCAAATGCTAGGGCGAACTTAAACAACACCCTTGCACTCTGAGTTTAATCCAGGACGTGACCCCACGACAACCTCCAAAAAACAAAGTACTCACGATATGGAGCAGGGTTAGCCTGTGCCAAAGTAATTCATGATATCAGCCAGATAGACTTCTGAATAAGGAACTGGTTTCAGGAAATGTCTTCCACAGTATCAGGAGAGCAGGGATAGTCCACTTATACTCAGACAGAAGAAGGGTAAAACAGGAAACAGTTAATAATGCAGGAGTAGGTCATTTGTTATCAGGCAGTCTGAAGGTTAACACTGTGTACAGTCTTTGCAAAGTATGCAACAGGTAATCAGGCAGTTTGAGGGTTAACACTGAGTAGACAGTCTTTGCAGAGTATGCAACAGGTAATCAGGCAGTTTGAGAGTTAACACTGTGTAGACAGTCTTTGCAGAGTATGCAACAGGTAATCAGGCAGTTTGAGGGTAAACACTGTGTAGTCAGAACTTGCAGAATTAACAACATGTAATCAGGTAGTTTGAAGGTTAACACTGTGTTGTCAGAACTTGCAGAGATAGCAACAGGTAAGCTGGTAGTTTGAAGGTTAACACAGATTAATCAGTACTTGTTGAGATTGGCAACAGGATATCAAGCAGTTTGAAGGTTTACACTGAATAATTGTATTTGCAGAGTTTGGAAACAGGTAAACATGCAGATTGAAGGTTTCAAAGAAATAACAGTATTTGAATAGTTTGGCAGTACACAGAGTAGTCTGAATATGCAGGGTTTGCAGCAGGTAAACAGGAAGTTTGAAAGTTTCACAAAACAAACAGTACCTTGCATTGTTTGGAGACAGGTAATCAGGAGGTTGAAGGTTAATCCAGCATAGTAAATCCTTGAAGAGATTGGCAACAGAAAAGCAGCAGTTAGAGAGATTCCTCAGCGAAATCCTATCAGAAGCCGAAAAGTTAACAAACTGGCACTGGAGAAACAGGAAGCCAAGAATAAAAAGCTTGGTTGTGACATCATCAGGAAGGGGTGGCTCAGACACCTGTCAATCAAGCACACAGAGAGGACTGCAGAGCTTCCCAGCAGCTGAGCGTGACACCTGGACAAACATTATCAGTTCGTGGCTCTTCCCTTCGGGTTGGCCACAGCACCCAGAATCTTCACAAAGGTTCTAAGGTCTCTTTTGGCTGTTCTCAGACAGCGAGGCATAGCAGTGGCGCCTTATCTGGACGATATTCTGATCCAGGCGTCAACATATCATCTGACAAAATCTCAAACGGACACAGTGTTGTCTTTTCTGAGAACTCACGGTTGGAAGGTGAACATAGAGAGAAGTTCAATTGTTCCACAGACAAGGGTTCCTTTCTTGGGAACTCTGATAGACTCGGTAGCCATGAAAATATTTCTGACGGAGGTCAGAAAATCAAAGATTCTAAATACTTGCCGAGCACTTCAGTTTATTCCTCGGCCATCAGTGGCTCAGTGTATGGAGGTAATTGGATTAATGGTAGCGGAAATGGACATCATTCCGTTTGCTCGCTTTCATCTCAGACCGCTGCAGCTGTGCATGCTCGGACAGTGGAATGGGGATTATGCAGATTTATCTCCTCAGATAAATCTAGATAAAAAAAACAGAGACTCTCTTCTTTGGTGGTTGTCGCTGGATCATCTGTCCCAGGGGACTTGTTTCCGTAGACCCTTGTGGGTGATAGTGACAACGGACGCCAGCCTTCTGGGCTGGGGTTCAGTCTGGAATTCCCTGAAGGCTCAGGGTGTTTGGACTTCCAATCAATATTCTGTAACTGAGAGCAATATTCATTGCGCTTCAGGCATGGCCTCATTTGGCTTCGGCCAAATTCATCAGATTCCAGTCGGACAACATCACGACTGTGGTCTATATCAATCATCAGGGGGGAACAAGGAGTTCTTTAGCGATGAGAGAGAGATCCAAGATAATCCGATGGGCGGAGGCCCACTCTTGTCATCTGTCAGCAATCTACATCCCAGGAGTAGAGAACTAGGAAGCGGATTTTCTAAGTCGACAGACTTTTCATCCGGGGGAGTGGGAACTCCACCCTGAGGTATTTGCCTCATTGATTCTACGATGGGGCAGACCGGAATTGGATCTGATGGCATCTCGACAGAATGCCAAGTTTCCAAGATACAGATCCAGGTCGAGGGATCCTCAGGCCAAACTGATAGATGCCTTGGCAGTGCCTTGGTCGTTCAGCCTAGCTTATGTGTTTCCACCGTTTCCTCTCCTTCCACGCGTGATTGCTCAAATCAAACAGGAGAAAGCTTCAGTGATCCTGATAGCGCCTGCGTGGTCACACAGGACTTGGTATGCAGATCTAGTGGACATTTCCTCTCTACCACCGTGGAAACTTCCTTTGAGACAGGACCTTCTCATTCAAGGTCCTTTCCAAAATCTAAATCTAATTTCTCTGCAGCTGACTGCGTGGAGATTGAACACTTGATTTTATCGAAGCAAGGATTTTCTGATTCAGTTATCAGTACTTTGATATAGGCTAGAAAGCCTGTCACTAGAAAAATCTATCATAAGATATGGCGTAAATATCTTTATTGCTGTGAATCCAAGGGCTACTCATGGAGTAAAGTTAGGATTCCTAGGATTCTGTCTTTTCTCCAAGAAGGATTGGAGAAAGGCTTATCAGCTAGTTCCTTAAAGGGACAAATTTCTGCGTTGTCAATTTTGTTTCACAAACGTTTGGCAGATGTGCCAGATGTTCAGTCTTTTTGTCAGGCTCTAACCAGAATTAAGCCGGTATTTAGACCAATTACTCCTCACTGGAGTTTGAATTTAGTTCTTCGAGTTCTTTAAGGGGTTCCGTTTGAACCTTTGCATTCCATAGATATTAAATTATTATCTTGGAAAGTTCTGTTTTTGGTTGCTATTTCTTTTGCTCGAAGAGTTTCTGAGCTTTCAGCGTTACAGTGTGATTCGCCTTATCTCATATTTCATTCTGATAAGGTGGTTTTGCGTACTAAACCTGGGTTTCTTCCCAAGGTTGTTTCCAATAAGAATATTAATCAGGAAATTGTTGTTCCTTCCTTGTGTCCTAATCCTTCTTCTAAGAAGGAGCGTCTGTTACATAACCTGGACGTGGTCCATGCCTTAAAGTTTTACTTACAGGCAACTAAGGATTTCCGTCAATCATCTTCATTATTCATTGTTTATTCTGGAAAGCGTAGGGGTCAGAAAGCTATGGCTACCTCTCTTTCTTTTTGGTTGAGGAGTATCATCCGCATGGCATATGAAACTCCTGAAAGAATTACGGCTCATTCTACTAGAGCTGTGGCTTCCACATGGGCTTTTAAAAACAATGCTTCTGTGGAACAGATTTGTAAGGCTGCGACTTGGTCGTCCCTTCACACTTTTTCCAAATTTTATACTTTTGCTTCTTCTGAGGTTGTTTTTGGGAGCAAAGTTCTTCAAGCAGTGGTGCCTTCCGTTTAGGTCTCTGTCTTGTCCCTCCCTTTCATCCGTGTCCTGTTGCTTTGGTATTGTATCCCACAAGTAAGGACGAAATCCGTGGACTTGTATCTTGTAGAAGAAAAGGAAATTTATGCTTACCTGATAAATTGATTTCTTCTACGATACGACGAGTCCACGGCCCTCCCTGTCAATTTCAGACAGATTAATTTTTATTTTACAACTTCAGTCACCTCTGCACCTTTTAGTTTTTCCTTTCTCTTCCTATAACCTTCGGTCGAATGACTGGAGGTGGAGGGGAAGGGAGGAGCTATATATACAGCTCTGCTGTGGTGCTCTTTGCCACTTCCTGTTAGCAGGAGGATAATATCCCACAAGTAAGGATGAAATCAGTGGACTCGTCATTTCGTAGAAGAAATCAATTTATCAGGTAAGCATAAAATTCCTTTTTTATCTGCTATATTTTGTATGAATATATATATATATATATATATATATATATATATATATATATATATATATTTACATATATTCAGACAACATTAAATATGCCTCAGATTGTATTACATATACCTATGGACATGGGAAATACAATTCAGAATTGTAATAGAATAAATAACAATTATAATAATCCCATTTTTGAAATATATATAACAAATTGTTTGTTTTTCTATTTTCCAGATGGAGCTAAAAGATGATAAATACAGGATTGCCTGCATGGGATGACCTAAGTCATATCATATGATTATGCACTAAATATTTATGAAACTTTAAATACATCTCTTAAAAATATAATATAATGAATGTATAGGAAATACTATAAAATATTGATGTTTGATATCAAATTGTAAATTTTCAGTTATGCTAAATGAAATATAAATGCTAACAAGAGAAATTTATTAATGCAATAATTTAAAGTATATTAAATAAACATTACATAGGGAGATATTTAAAATTCAGCAAAAATTAATGTTAGGACTGTATAGCTGTTTGTTTGTCTGCTGCCCCCGATGGCCAAAATCCAGTATTACAGCCAGAAGGCCTTTGGCTGTTAAAAATGAAATTTCCCAGGGCCAATCCGATAAGACCTCCCAGGTGACCAATCCATGCGCAGATCCGTAGGGCCTCCCATATTGTTTCATCAATGATTAAAACATATATAAGCTAATGCAAGATAGGAAAAAGGACATGCTGCTGACCTTTACTGATAACTGATTGCTGGGCATTTGAAATACAGTTATTATAAGCAAAGCTGGGCTACCTTTTCTCATTGATTGCAAAATATACTTATTTGTCTTCTGAGATGAAACAAGAAGTTTTTGGAAACTGACTTATCGATTTGGTCATTTTTGGTGATGTATGATTGTTCTAATTTTTTATATTTAAATTAAAAGTATTTGGTAAAATATAAAAGGTTGCTAATTACAGGTAAATGTCTAAAACAAAATATATGCATAGTCACTGCAGTTAAATTACAACTGATAGACTTAAAGAGCATTATTTATATTTTAGAATTATATTCATAGTCCTGAATAGTTTTAAGCTTGCCTTTTGTATGCTAAATATTTAAAACAAACATCCATTGTTGCTGTAGGTAGCAGACTTAAAAGAATAAATAGTATTTTAACTTTGTATTCATAGCCTGTGTATTTTAGACTAATCCTAAATGATAAGTTGTTTATCTTTGCAAATATAGATATATATCTTCGAATTTGTTTTAACTCTAGGTAACTAAGAATTTAATTCAGCTTAGATAAATTGGCATAGAGTTTGGTTGTTGGCACAAATAATATATACAATTTCTGATGTTTTAAATTGGAATTATATAGGATAAATTGTGGCTAAATAGCTGATTGTATTGCTTGAATGTTAGTAGCTAATATCTTGGAATCTCATTGTGTTAATTGAATGAATTTCAATTGTGAATGAGGCTAGTTTCTAAAGGTAAATTTTATGAACTTTGCATAGCATATTTTAATAGATTTAAACGTGTATAGTATTGATTCATATTCTTGTTCCTACAAATATATTTCTTTCATGTAATTAGCAAGAGTCCATGAGCTAGTGACGTATGGGATATACATTCCTACCAGGAGGGGCAAAGTTTCCCAAACCTTAAAATGCCTATAAATACATCCCTCACCACACCCACAATTCAGTTTTACAAACTTTGCCTCCGATGGAGGTGGTGAAGTAAGTTTGTGCTAGATTCTACGTTGATATGCGCTCCGCAGCAAGTTGGAGCCCGGTTTTCCTCTCAGCGTGCAGTGAATGTCAGAGGGATGTGAGGAGAGTATTGCCTATTTGAATGCAGTGATCTCCTTCTACAGGGTCTATTTCATAGGTTCTCTGTTATCGGTCGTAGAGATTCATCTCTTACCTCCCTTTTCAGATCGACGATATACTCTTATATATACCATTACCTCTGCCGATTCTCGTTTCAGTACTGGTTTGGCTTTCTACAAACATGTAGATGAGTGTCCTGGGGTAAGTAAATCTTATTTTCTGTGACACTCTAAGCTATGGTTGGGCACTTTGTTTATAAAGTTCTAAATATATGTATTCAAACATTTATTTGCCTTGACTCAGAATGTTCAACATTCCTTATTTTTCAGACAGTCAGTTTCATATTTGGGATAAATGCATTTGTTTCAATCATTTTTTCTTACCTTAAAAAATTTGACTTTTTCCCTGTGGGCTGTTAGGCTCGCGGGGGCAGAAAATGCTTCATTTTATTGCGTCATTCTTGGCGCGGACTTTTTTGGCGCAAAATTTTTTTTTTTCTCTGTTTCCGGCGTCATACGTGTCGCCGGAAGTTGCGTCATTTTTTGACGTTTTTTTGCGTCAAAAATGTCGGCGTTCCGGATGTGGCGTAATTTTTGGCGCCAAAAGCATTTAGGCGCCAAATAATGTGGGCGTCTTTTTTGGCGCTAAAAAATATGGGCGTCACTTTTGTCTCCACATTATTTAAGTCACATTATTTATTGCTTCTGGTTGCTAGAAGCTTGTTCACTGGCATTTTTTTCCCATTCCTGAAACTGTCATTTAAGGAATTTGATCAATTTTGCTTTATATGTTGTTTTTTTCTTTTACATATTGCAAGATGTTCCACGTTGCAACTGAGTCAGAAGATACTTCAGGAAAATCACTGCCCAGTGCTGGAGCTACCAAGCTAAGTGTATCTGCTATAAACTTTTGGTATCTGTTTCTCCAGCTGTTTGTATTGCATGTCATGTCAAACTTATTAATGCAGATAAAATTTCCTTTAGTACTGTTACATTACCTGTTGCTGTTCCGTCAACATCTAATTTTCAGAGTGTTCCTGATAACATAAGAGATTTTATTTTTTAAATCCATTAAGAAGGCTATGTCTGTTATTTCTCCTTCTAGTATACATAAAAGTCTTTTAAAACTTCTCTTTTTTCAGATGAATTTTTAAATGAACATCATCATTCTGATACTGATAATGGTTCTTCTGGTTCAGAGGTTTCTGTCTCAGAGGTTGATGCTGATAAATCTTTGTATTTGTTCAAGATGGAATTTATTCGTTCTTTACTTAAAGAAGTACTATTTGCATTAGAAATAGAGGATTCTGGTCCTCTTGATACTAAATGTAAACGTTTAAATAAGGTTTTTAAATCTCCTGTAGTTATTCCAGAAGTGTTTTATCTCCCTGATGCTATTTCTGAAGTAATTTCCAGGGAATGGAATAATTTGGGTAATTTATTTACTCCTTCTAGACGTTTAAGCAATTATATCCTGTGCCATCTGACAGATTAGAGTTTTTTGGGACAAAAATCCCTAAGGTTATGGGGCTGTCTCTACTCCTGCTAATGTACTACTATTCCTACGGCAGATAGTACTTCATTTAAGGATCCTTTAGATAGGAAAATTGAATCCTTTCTAAGAAAAGCTTACTTATGTCCAGGTAATCTTCTTAGACCTGCTATATTTTTAGCGGATGTTGCTGCAGCTTCAACTTTTTGGTTAGAAGCTTTAGCGCAACAAGTAACAGATCATAATTTTATAGCATTATTATTATTCTATAACATGCTAATAATTTTATTGGTGATACCATCTTTTGATATCATTAGAGTTGATGTCAGGTATATGTCTCTAGCTATTTTAGCTAGAAAAGCTTTATGGATTAAACTTGGAATGCTGATATGTCTTCTAAGTCAACTTTGCTTTCCCTTTCTTTCCAGGGTAAATAATCATTTTCGTTCCTTTCCTCACAACAAGGAACAAAAGCCTGATCCTTCATCCTCAGGAGCGGTATCAGTTTGGAAACTATTTCCAGTTTGGAATATATCCAAGCCTTATAGAAACCTATAGCCAGCTCCTAAGTACCTATGAAGGTGCGGCCCTTATTCCAGCTCAGCTGGTATGGGGCAGATTACGTTTTCTTCAAAGAAATTTGGATCAATTCCGTTCTCAATCTCTGGTTTCAGAACATTGTTTCAGAAAGGTACAGAATTGGCTTCAAGTTAAGGCCTCCTGCTAAGAGATTTTTTTCTTTCCCGTGTCCCAGTTAACACAGCAAAGGCTCAGCATTTCTGAAATGTGTTTCAGATCTAGAGTTGGCTGGAGTATTTATGCCAGTTCCAGTTCTGGAACAGGGGCTGGGGTTTTATTTTATCTCTTCATTGTACCAAAGAAGGTCAATTCCTTCAGACCAGTTCCGGATCTATCATTATTGAATCGTTATGTTAGGATACCAACATTCAAGATGGTTACTGTAGGACTATCCTGCCTTTTGTTTAGCAAGGGCATTATATGTCTACAATAGATTTACAGGATGTGTATCTGCATATTCCGATTCATCCAGATCACTTTTAGTGTCTGAGATTCTTTTTTTAGACTAGCATTACCAGTTTTTTGGCTCTACCGTTTGGCCTAGCCTCAGTTCCAAGAATTTTTTTCAAAGGTTCTCGGTGCCCTTCTTTCTGTAATCAGAGAACAGGGTTTTGGTATTTCCTTATTTGGACGATATCTTGGTACTTGCTCAGTCTTCTCATTTTCGAAGAATCTCATACGAATCGACTTGTTTTGTTTCTTCAAGTTCATGGTTGGAGGATCAATTTACCAATCAATTCATTGATTCCTCAGACAAGGGTAACCTTTTTAGGTTTCTAGATAGATTCAGTGTCTATGACTCTGTCCTTGTCAGACAAGAGAAGTTTAACATTGATATCAGCTTGTCAAAACCTTCAGTCACAATCATTCCCTTTGGTAGCCTTATGCATGGAAATGTTGGGTCTTAGGACTGCCGCATCAGATGCAATCTCCTTTGCTCGTTTTCACATGCGACCTCTTCAGCTCTGTATGCTGAACCAATGGTGCAGGGATTACTCAAAGATATCTCAATTAATATCTTTAAACCGATTTTACGACACTCTCTGACATGGTGGACAGATCACCATCGTTTAGTTCAGGGGGCTTCTTGTTCTTCCGACCTGGACTATAATCTCAACAGATGCAAGTCTTACAGGTTGGGGAGCTGTGTGGGGGTATCTGACGGCACAAGGGGTTTGGGAATCTCAGGAGGTGAGATTTCCGATCAATATTTTGGAACTCCGTGCAATTTTCAGAGCTCTTCAGTCTTGGCCTCTTCTGAAGAGAGAGTTGTTCATTTGTTTTCAGATAGACAATGTCACAACTGTGGCATACATCAATCATCAAGGAGGGACTCACAGTCCTCTGGCTATGAAAGAAGTATCTCGAATTTTGGTTTGGGCGGAATCCAGCTCCTGTCTAATCTCTGCGGTTCATATCCCAGGTATGGACAATTGGAAAGCGGATTATCTCAGTCGCCAAACGTTGCATCCGGGCGAATGGTCTCTTCACCCAGAGGTATTTCTTCAGATTATTCAAATGTGGGAACTTCCAGAAATAGATCTGATGGCTTCTCATCTAAACAAGAAACTTCCCAGGTATCTGTCCAGATCCCGGGATCCTCAGGCGGAGGCAGTGGATGCATTATCGCTTCCTTGGAAGTATCATCCTGCCTATATCTTTCCGCCTCTAGTTCTTCTTCCAAGAGTAATCTCCAAGATTCTGAAGGAATGCTCGTTTGTTCTGCTGGTAGCTCCGGCATGGCCTCACAGGTTTTGGTATGCGGATCTTGTCCGGATGGCCTCTTGCCAACCGTGGACTCTTCCGTTAAGACCAGACCTTCTGTCTCAAGGTCCTTTTTTTCCATCAGGATCTGAAATCCTTAAATTTAAAGGTATGGAGATTGAACGCTTGATTCTTGGTCAAAGAGGTTTCTCTGACTCTGTGATTAATACTATGTTTCAGGCTCGTAAATCTGTATCCAGAGAGATATATTATAGAGTCTGGAAGACTTATATTTCTTGGTGTCTTTCTCATCATTTTTCTTGGCATTCTTTTAGAATACCGAGAATATTACAGTTTCTTCAGGATGGTTTAGATAAGGGTTTGTCCGCAAGTTCCTTGAAAGGACAAATCTCTGCTCTTTCTGTTCTTTTTCACAGAAAGATTGCTATTCTTCCTGATATTCATTGTTTTGTACAAGCTTTGGTTCGTATAAAGCCTGTCATTAAGTCAATTTCTCCTCCTTGGAGTTTGAATTTGGTTCTGGGGGCTCTTCAAGCTCCTCCATTTGAACCTATGCATTCATTGGACATTAAATTACTTTCTTGGAAAGTTTTGTTCCTTTTGGCCATCTCTTCTGCCAGAAGAGTTTCTGAATTATCTGCTCTTTCTTGTGAGTCTCCTTTTCTGATTTTTCATCAGGATAAGGCGGTGTTGCGAACTTCTTTTGAATTTTTACCTAAGTTGTGAATTCCAACAACATTAGTAGAGACATTGTGGTTCCTTCATTATGTCCTAATCCTAAGAATTCTAATGAGAAATTGTTGCATTCTTTGGATATTGTTAGAGCTTTGAAATATTATGTTGAAGCTACTAAGTCTTTCCGAAAGACTTCTAGTTTATTTGTTATCTTTTCCGGTTCTAGAAAGGCCAGAAAACTTCTGCCATTTCTTTGGCATCTTGGTTGAAATCTTTATTTCATCTTGCCTATGTTGAGTCGGGTAAAACTCTGCCTCAGAGGATTACAGCTCATTCTACTAGGTCAGTTTCTACTTCCTGGGCGTTTAGGAATGAAGCTTCGGTTGATCAGATTTGCAAAGCGGCAACTTGGTCCTCTTTGCATACTTTTACCAAATTCTACCATTTTGATGTATTTTCTTCTTCTGAAGCAGTTTTTGGTAGAAAAGTACTTCAGGCAGCGGTTTCAGTTTGAATCTTCTGCTTATGTTTTTCATTAAACTTTATTTTGGGTGTGGATTATTTTCAGCAGGAATTGGCTGTCTTTATTTTATCCCTCCCTCTCTAGTGACTCTTGTGTGGAAAGATCCACATCTTGGGTAGTCATTCTTGGGTAGTCATTATCCCATACGTCACTAGCTCATGGACTCTTGCTAATTACATGAAAGAAAACATAATTTATGTAAGAACTTACCTGATAAATTCATTTCTTTCATATTAGCAAGAGTCCATGAGGCCCGCCCTTTTTTGTGGTGGTTATGATTTTTTTGTATAAAGCACAATTATTCCAATTCCTTATTTTATATGCTTTCGCACTTTTTTCTTATCACCCCACTTCTTGGCTATTCGTTAAACTGAATTGTGGGTGTGGTGAGGGGTGTATTTATAGGCATTTTAAGGTTTGGGAAACTTTGCCCCTTCTGGTAGGAATGTATATCCCATACGTCACTAGCTCATGGACTCTTGCTAATATGAAAGAAATGAATTTATCAGGTAAGTTCTTACATAAATTATGTTTTTAATGTGTCTATAAATATTAACTAATAAAAAGAACTTAGGAATTTATATTAATTTTATGGTTTTAGTATATGCATATTGATTGAGGGTTTATTTTAAATAATAATTATTAAATATATTGTGTTATAACCCGGCCATATACAGACATTAGTCTTAATAAAGGCCCACTATTGAGGACCAAAACGCATTGACAGTTATTTGGTAAGCCTTAATTCCTTTTTTCTGACTTTTTGTTTTTAGCCGTATTGAACTATTTGCTATATGTTTTACAGGTTACAGGAAGAAAATACGACTCAGCTCCAAAGAGGAACACATTACCTCACAGAGGGATTTATATCTACTATTAACACTTTGGAATAACTTTCTTTTCCACTGATTGAATTCACATTTTTCACACTTCACACATTTTTTTGGGACTTTTTTTTCACATCTCCTGATAATATTTTTATTTCTGATTTCCTTTTTTGTTTTGTGTACGTCTTGGACGTCATTTTGGAATCATTTTCACATTTCATCCACATTTTTTGAACACTTATTTTTTCATTATCACCATTTGGAATACGCCACCTATTGGAACACTACAGACTGTTTTTTAGCCAAGTCTCTATTGGTCCTATACTCATAAAGGTGCACCTTACAGAGCTTAGACTGAGCTTATTTTTCTTTCTTTACTATGTGTTTTTAATTTTTTTAACTGTATATTGTGCTTTTTTTTATCTAAGTGTTTTACATCAATTGTGTAATTTACATTGTACCTATCCCCTAAATGTGTATTTAGAGTCATTTAGACAGTTGTAATAAATTTCCACATTTTACCCTTAACCTCCCCGCCCTCTCTACACTTTTTCTCCTATTTCTCACACACCCAGGGTGGGCTAGAACACCCGTGTTACGGAGCGACAGAGGCTTACCTTAAGCGCTTTATCTCATCACACTAATCTAACTAACACACCGATTTGTGCATGCGCAATTTGAAATAGCTAACTGAAAAATATTAAACATGCACTGCTAAACTGTCATACAAGAAAACGGCTAACTGGACAAGAAGACAGCTGTGGACCAAGCTTGGTGGCCATTTTCGGCTGCAAACAAATGATTATTTATTAGTTTCATGCACTTCTTACAAGCTTATAGATGTGGAACCCATTTTTAAGATGCTTGTCTGGTATGTAACAATAAGTAATAAAGAATAAGTATTGTGTCTAGACTGTCCCTTTAACAGTGGGTGTGTACCAGAGCCTTAAACCATGCCAAGCAGGAATATGTACCTGTTCTTAGATAATTGTTACTAATAGAAATCTCATATCATGACAATTGATTCAATCTTACATCATGATAATGGAAAATATAATCATGTAGTAATGTTTGACAAAAAAAAGTTATTTGTTTACAGTATCCAACATTGACAAATTCTGAAGCCAGGGCACCCATGGTACCTTAAAAACGGAGTCTGGCAACTGGATTTCTGATCCCTGAGGCTAGTCCCCAATTATATAACTTTTTAATTTTTCCCAGACCCCTGCAGTGTCAATCAGTACATACACTCAACACTGGCTTTTTACTTTCATGGTCCCTGCAGTGACAGTCAGCAGGGGACCTAGCAAAATTAAGAATATCATGGCCTCTGTGTATGATATTTGTAAATCCATTAGAAATGTTATTTTAGAATAACAACTCCATAATTATTTTACTATAATTACAATCAAGGCAAATTGATTGTGGACAGTAGTCATACACAGTTTTTAGCATGTGCAAAGTGATGAGGGTTCATTTTTAGCACAATTGCTCTACCACAATGTGAAAATGTTGCATAAAAGGAAGCATGGTTGTGTCAGAACCATGTTCGACATTGATTAAAAACTGAAAACCTTAACAATAAAATACATTTTTTTTTTTTTTTTTTTAAATATATTTTTATTGAGGTACTTAAATTAGGCTTACAAACAGTATAATCAAACAAAAAGAAATGCCAATCGGTACAGAAGGATGATATACATTTCAAAATTGGAACTATAATGGTATGTGAAACCTTATGCACAGCTCATCAGTGAAATAGTAAACAGATATGCATGACAAACTTAAATGTATGATGCCTATTGAAAAGGAACCCTTCCAAAGCAAATCTAATAGGTCACTCTTGGACCTATAATAAGGAAACACATCTAACAGGGGGGGAAGGTATAATGGAATGACGAGACCTCTCTTGGATCTCACTGTAGTAACCTCGTTTTTTGTTTTATTTTTAATATGCCTGAATGAGTGGATATCATGGGAGAGATTAGGAGTAAGACAAGCTTGAGTAAATATAGATTCTATAGTATTTTTGGGGCTACAAAACATGTCTGGGTGTATAGATATCCTGGGGGAGATAGAGAGTTATGAGACATGTTTGAGCATACATAGGTACTGAAACATTTTTAGAGCTATAGAGCATGGTTGGACGAATGGATATCATGGGAGAGAAAAAGAATAAAACATGCTTGAGACATATTTATAACAAGGAAAAATAAGGTGTGGTATTGGGTAGAGAAACCACATAATTCACTCTCCTGAAATAGGAGATATATTAAGGGGGGGGGGGGGGGGAGGTGGTAAATTGAGTATGTTAGACCAAATATTTAAGTAAAGCGCCATATTACATAAAAGGGAATAACAATGATGCAGGACCTGCCTGCTCTAAAAACTGTGTAAAGGAAGCTGTGTATATGTATTCTAGGCCCTTTTACTGAATTGTTGATATCATTTAGGCAAGGGCTATATGTAAGTTGGAGTGTGAAACAAATGGGCCAAAGATAATAGACTTAGTAGGGCACGGGGTCTAGTTGTAATTGTGGGAATCATGTAAAGGTGATATGTTTGGAGTAGGTCATGCTCTGGTACAGAAAAATTGGGATATTTACATAGATTGTATGCTAGGGCACAAATAGGCTATAGTAGTTAGGATGGGACCAGCTTAAAGTGCAATACATATAACTTTACAAAATTGTCCCCAGAGCAACATGAAATCTAAAATTGAAGTTGAGGCAGGATTAAATTACCCAATCTATGTGACCTAGGTAGCAGCAATGAAGCTGTAGCATTAAAGTGAAAACAGCAAAACATAACAATTGGGCCTTACAAAACAACTGCAAGGTGGAGCATACCAAATGTTAGGACGCAGCCTCGGCCGCTGGCTACGTCTGTACTGTATTGAAAGAAATAAACCCACTATACAGCTGCACTAGTGTAGTGTGTAGACATTATAAGTATTCTATATGTCCCCATTCACAATTCTGCCAGATTAAGAAGTACATACAACAGCAGGACCTATCTAATAGAACATATAGCATCTCTGAACACTTCAGTACAGTAACAACAGGAGGGATGCACTGAGAAAACACACATTGTATATAGATGTCATATTAAAAACAAACATAACTCTATAAGCAGAGATTGTAACATAACATGTGCAGCACACAAAACTTTCATATAGACCTAACATGCAAGACATAACTTAAGCTGTCATGCGGTGCCACAATGCCCAGGAGATCACAACAAGTAGAAATGTATTTGTATGATAACTGGCGATAGAATAATCCTATACACTTCTTACCCTCTTAGAAATATACATCCATAAACGCAGGTCTATGATAAGTGCACATACATGTAAATAAATACAAGAGCTCAACAGCCTGTGGACCTAGGTGTAGAAATATCTGAGGGCAACGGCTCCTGCTATTATATCAAAATTGGGCATATAATGTGAAAGCAGTTAGGCATCAAACACTTATTAAACCAAAGTGAGATATAAAGTTACCGGAGCTAAGTAATAAAAAGTTATGTTATTACAGACTCAACATAAAACAAATATGGACTTTTGAAAAACAGACGTGTCAAACAGAAAAAATTAGCTAATATCAGCCAGTCCAGAAGGCCTTGCTTAACCGGGCACACTATTGTGAAACCATGATAGTCTGTTCAACAATCTCATGCTAGTTAGTAGTAAGTCTAACCAATGCCCGCTTTAAGGCCGTACTGTACCCAAGTTATGAACTGTCCATGCCAGCATTCATCACTCTGCTTTATATCTGAGAGGCTAAGGCAAAATAAAGCAGTCTGCGAGAGTATAACTGTCCAGGTTAATGGAGAAACCCCACGGAATCCAGTCTGCTTATCTGAGACACCAAGATTGGGACCGGTGTTGTAAGCCTCCTCCTGAGCTAGCATAGTGGCTCGAGAGTCCATTAAGGAAGGCTGTAGCACAAGCTTGATAGGCGTCTTAAGATTTCCCCGCGGTGGAGCCGGATCAGAGTACTGGGGAGAGTGAGCTTCCAGGACCGAGTCTTTAGTGCGCCATGAGGTGTCCCTAACTATAGACACCGGGCTATTGCGGGTAATAGGATCGTCCCCCCCGTTAGAAATCACCTTGTGGTTAGTGTTGTCCAGCTCACAAGGTAACGGCTCAGCGGGTGGTCTTGCTGCATTTGCATAAGGTGTGTTTGGGTCTGTTTCTTTACGAGCCTTCCCAAATGCCTCCAGCAGTGCGGTCTCCATCTTTAAGAAATGCGTTTGAAGCAATTGTGCAATCTCTACTTTCAACATGGTTAGCGACATAATGGCCGACAGCAAATGGAGTAATTCCGCGCCAAACTGGAGATATAGCTGTCAGGATATTATAAGTCCCAACTCCTCACGGAGACCACCGGGGTAAATCCTCAAGCTCCGGGGACCTAGAAACACCGGCAGCTATATCTGTGTCGCATATATAGACAAATATAAGGTTGAGGCGGCAGTAGAATGCGCATTGTTATCCCTTCCAGGAAGGGCATGAAAGTCACTTTGGGTAAACCCGATAGCTAATAGACAATATGTGCCGGTCCTCTAAAGGTTATCACCTCCTCTGTGTATATGTCATTTATTATTTTCAGGCTTCAGTAGGGTATTTGAAGTAGTTGGTATCTCGGAGCTCTCGTGCTATGCGACCATCTTGGTCCCTAGTTGGCTCCGCCAACAATAAAATACATTTGACCTAGTTTTATCTGATGATATTTACGCTTATTGAATTCTGCCAAATTGCATACAGTCACCGTGCGATAAGCTCTAAGTGTATTAAATTGTCTATTCCAATGTGTGGTCTGTCCAAGTAGGCATGATTATGCCCAGTATTGGAAATGAACAGAATGTCTACGCTGTAATTTTTACAGTAACATTCAGACAGAATACTGATGTATATGGGCTTTTGTCTGAAACATATAGGTTTTATTCAGTAATAAATACATTTGCAGGGAATCTTGGAGGTTGAGTTAGTTTGTTTTTAAAGGTTTCAGGGAGGCTACCAGGCTCACGATATCGAGTTAGTTTGTTTTTAAAGTGATGGTAAACTCTCCCCTTTTTAAAATCAGATCTGGAATGTAAGCGCTATTTTAGATGAAGTTTAATTCATTAGCTGTAATGAAGATGCAGTATAACATGCTTTTTAATATAGATATGAAATTCAAATACTGCATGCTCCTCCGCCCACTTCAAATGTAAAATTTTCTGTGAGCTAACAGATTGAATTATTAAAAACCAAATACAGGGTGCGCTAATGAAAGCTGCTAATATGATGGAATAGAGGATAGGAAAAAGCTGATAGATACAAGAATAAGCTAGTAATAAGGAATAGCTCATAGATTGTGTAAATACAATAAAATATATTTAATAGATTTGTATAAACCCTAATACATGATAACTAACTTTAAAAATACATAATGAATTGGTAAAAATAAAAAACCACCGGTGGTAGGAGGATGGGGGATAGAAATAAAAGTCAGTTTATGGGCTTAAAAAATGAATCAAAAAAAACAAAGTTCAATGATTAAAAAATGCAGGCAAAAAAATAGCAGAGTTCAGTGAAAGCATGGAAAGCAGCTAAGTCAGTCTGTGTGGCTGGATCAATGTAACATTCAAGTTAAAGCTCAGTGGGTGGCTAAAAGGACAATCTGTGTTCAAGTAGAAAAGTCTGTGTCATAGATGATTCGTTTTACAAGATTGACTCACCCAGAATACGAAGCTATTTTCTGTTATGCTTCTCCGTGTACAAGTGTAGTTGGTTAGATGTGAACACGTTAGACCCTTGATAGACAGGAGATTACCTTTCAGGTGAACAGTA
This sequence comes from Bombina bombina, assembly GCF_027579735.1. Classification (NCBI taxonomy): domain Eukaryota; kingdom Metazoa; phylum Chordata; class Amphibia; order Anura; family Bombinatoridae; genus Bombina; species Bombina bombina. Next base: position 1,102,241,155 of record NC_069499.1, read on the forward strand.
TCACTCCTTTCAGGTGAACAGTATCACTCCAACGTATACTGCGATTTGCTGGATTGTGCGTATGCGGGGTCACGTGATAGTTTGTTCCAATCAGATGCACGGATTACCGGGTGGTATACGTTGGAGCGATACTGTTCACCTGAAAGGTAATCTCCTGTCTATCAAGGGTCTAACGTGTTCACATCTAACCAACTACACTTGTACATGGAGAAGCATAACAGAAAATAGCTTCGTATTCTGGGTGAGTCAATCTTGTAAAACGAATCATCTATGACACAGACTTTTCTACTTGAACGCAGATTGTCCTTTTAGCCACCCACTGAGCTTTTACTTGAATGTTACATTGATCCAGCCACACAGACTGACTTAGCTGCTTTCCATGCGTTCACTGAACTCTGCTATTTTTTTGCCTGCATTTTTTAATCATTGAACTTTGTTTTTTTGGATTCATTTTTTAAGCCCATAAACGGACTTTTATTTCTATCCCCCATCCTCCTACCACCGGTGGTTTTTTATTTTTTACCAATTCATTATGTATTTTTAAAGTTAGTTATCATGTATTAGGGTTTATACAAATCTATTAAATATATTTTATTGTATTTACACAATCTATGAGCTATTCCTTATTACTAGCTTATTCTTGTATCTATCAGCTTTTTCCTATCCTCTATTCCATCATATTAGCAGCTTTCATTAGCGCACCCTGTATTTGGTTTTTAATAGTTATTGTTTAGAGGTATTTTGGAACTAACCTCTTTTTTTCAGGGTAGCCATTTTTGTGCTAATTTGCAGACCTCCTTTTTTACCTTACTAACAGATTGAATTGTTGTCCAATCAGCGCTCTCCCCATCTGGCACTTTTGTTGTAGCTAGAGCATTGATTGGAGAGTAATTCAATCATTTAGCTGACAGAAAAATTGACTTTTAAAGTGGATGGTGTAACGTGGGGTATTTGAATTTCATATCTATATTAAAAACTAAGTTATAGCGCATCTTCATTGCATATGATGAATAAAACCCCATCTAAAATAGCGCTTACATTCCAGGTCTGATTTTAAAAAGGGGAGAGTTTACCATCACTTTAAAGGTTTCAGGGAGGCTACCCGGCTCACAATATTGTTAACATTGTGGTGAGCTGAGAAACCGCAACTTTTACTGTCAAATTGCACTTATAGTTACATGTTAATACGTGCCGCAGTGTATCTCTTTAATTTACACTATTAAACGTGCCGCAGTGTATCTCTTTAATTTACACTATTAAACGTGGATACTTGTATGACCGGTGTTTAAAGCACACGGAGGATTAGATCTGTTGGCTGTGACATCCGAGAAAGAGGCGGACACGTCAGACACTGAAGCAAGCTTCATAGTTGTATACAACCAATGTGCACTGTTTTAATATTTATTCTGTAAGTAGCTCTGGGAAGGGGCATCTACACTTAGATCGTGTTGCGCTTTTCTTTTGTAGGGAATCTTGGAGCATACAATAATTATTTAATATTTATCAAGCCCAAAATAATAAAAGACTGAATTGGTCTTGAAAGACTTAGAAAATGCAAACCCTGAGGTTTGAACAGATAGTGTAGTTACTTGATTAAATACAGCATTGAGTCAATTAACTATTTATAAATAGTAAAATAAAAATACATACTTTCTAGCATACATGAAGAGTCCAAAGCTGACCAGAATCACGATCAAATAGACATTGGTAGCTTCATTCCATGCTTCGTGTACAGAGTAATCAATAGTATCATCATCAGCCATTACACCATATCCTCCTGCCATCCCTCTATAAAGCGAGTACAAAGAGTTACAATTGTGTTAAAGGGGCTAATGTGTACCAACAACCGTCTGTTACAATGTAGCAAGTCTCTGATTTCCTTTAATTCAGGATCATTCTATTTGTCTGATGACTTTGATTTGTGGTTCGTGTTTGGCCTGTGCATTTCAGTATGGTTAACGTAATATTTGTGACCTCCCTGTAATGCCAATGCTATGTAAAATAATGATCCCTATAATCTATAGTGACCATGCGTGCATGATCCTAGTGCAATCAGCAAGTGATTACAGGTCAACCTGGATGTGGAACCGCTAACAGATAAAATGTGCAATTCGATCTCTTATCAGCCGGGGATTACTGTACCCATTCGATTGCCCTGTGATGCCAAGATTAAAGTGTCTACTATAAAAGGTATTCCCCCGTCCCCTTTTATATGTGAAGCATCTGTCCCGGTGAGCCTTTTCATAAGATGGCACTAATAATATTACATAACTCACAACAAGCAGGTGACGCAAGACAATCTCCCTTCCAAATATATATTACTCCATAGCAAAGGTAGTGCGTAATTGCACTACTTCCGTGTTTACCCTCGAAAGCAACCCTTTCACGCGTACTTACTGTAAGCTCTGATTCGTTAATAGTAGGTAAGCTCTGATTGGTTAATAGTATGTAACCTCTCATTGGGCAAATCTTTTTTCTATGGTTCCTAAAGATGCCCCTGTTCTAAAAAAAAAAAAGTACATACTGTATATTTACATTAATTATTATTAGTGGGTACTAGTGAAAATTTGATTTTACTAAGTATTTTGTTATATAATGCCTGAAACAAACATGGCCGCATCGCTAATCTACTTTAGCGAGGTGTCATCACTATAAACCAATTAGGACCAAGTATTCACTGGCAGCACTGCGAAAACCAATCAAAACACTTGTTCTGAGCATCAACCATCAAGTAGGAAGTGGGTTGTTTTATGACAAGACTATGTAGAGGTTTTGCCAGCTTTGATCTGACACTGATGAATAATTTATTTTACCTGGTGTGTCTGGGGATTTTCAGTATTCTCCTGACAGGTCAAAATGCAAAAGACAGGCAGTTCACAGAAAAGGACATGGAACATTATAGGTGAGATTATGAATTAGTGGGATAAGCAAGCGTTCTAGTTTAAAAAAAAAAAAACTTGTGCGTCCTGAAATGACAGTTCCCTGCATGAAACACAATGACAGTGGACGATTCACTGCAATTAATAAGTGACATTGGGTAAATCTTTTCTGTTTTCCTACAAATAAAACAAAGAGTAATTACTTTCTATCTTTACAGTCTGGTAAATATAATTAGAGGGGAATGGTGTTCCGTTTTCAAAAATGGGATCTCATATAAGGGTACAACACCAAAATAATATAATGATGATAATACAGCTTATTGGTAAATGCTTAGATATTACAGTCTTGCAGCTGACTCATATGTAGTAATAATAATAACAACAAACAAAACGGTGAGAAGCACAATATATTAACCCATAGGGCTAGATTTAATAGTTTGTTGATGGACAAGGTTCACATGTTGTCACAAATTGTCAGTCCCATTTGTTTCCCATATTTAGCATTGTTCAAGGGGTCAATGAGATATCTGCATAGTTCTTATCAGATTCTTAGTGTAAATAAATGTAGATAACATACCTAACTTTTAAAGGGACATAATACTCATATGCTAAATCACTTGAAACTGATGCAGTATAACTGTAAAAAGCTGACAGGAAAATATCACCTGAGCATCTCTATGTAAAAAAGGAAGAAATTTTACCTCACAATCTCTTCAGCTCAGCAGAGTAAGTTCTGTGTAAAAAGTTATACTCAGTTACTCCCAGCTGCAGGTAATAAAAAATGAAGAAATGAACAGCAGCCAATCTGCATCAGCAGTGCTGAAGTCATGAACTCTTTTACTGTGATCTCATGAGATTTCACTTAATTCTCATGAGATTTCATAAGCTGAATAGGGAAATAATATGAGAGTGCACGAGGCTCATCCCCTAAGCTGTCCCAGGACAGACACACTAAAATGCTGCTTAGAAATCCTTTACAATGGGATGTGGCTACTGAGGAACTTTTGAGGTAAAATATCTTCCTTTTTTACATAGAGATGTTCTGGAGATATTTTATAGTCAGCTTTTTACAGCTATACTGCATCACTTTCAAGTGTTTAAACAATTGGGTATTATGGCCCTTTAAAATGAAAGCTATCTTCTTCAAGGAAAACACTGGGGAGAAATACACAAACCCACAGTAGTTGTGAAAGTCAAGCATGAAAACACCAGGTTGCTAAAAAAAACACATATTGTACCAAGAAGAAACATGTTTGTGATGGGGATCACCTATCATTTATATAGCTTATACCAGGGGTCAACAAAGCTGTTTAAAATTTAGGAGCTAGTAAGAATAGATATATGGCGAATAACCCAAATAGTAAGAACCCAGGGGTAAAATTCTATTTGCCAGCGGCTCCCTGGCTCCTGGGTTTGTCGAGCCATGGCTTAAACCTACCTTTACAGTTTGCTACAATAATAATTGCTATACTGCCATGTAAATAATAATGGCTACAACATGTTGAAGTCATCAGACTCTGCTGAGGTTTATTGCTATGAATATAAACCAGATTTACTATAGAGGTTATTTTTTAAAAATCTTGTTTCCAGGAATCGGGTGAAGTCTATGTTCTATCATGCATACAACAATTACCTGGACAATGCCTTTCCATATGATGAGTTACGACCTTTGACTTGTGATGGGCAAGATACCTGGGGAAGGTGATAAAACTATTTATTGCATACATGTTTAGTAAGTGTGTGTGGATATACATGTGTGTTAGAGAGGTTTTTTTTTATCTTATTGTTGTCTTCCCCCCCCTTGCAACCCTATTTAGGAACCTATTTTATGTTTACTCTTTTTCTAAATGAATACAAAAAATATAATGATACAAATAAAGCTATTTTAAAATAAGTCATACCTATTCTGTACATTATAATTACATTAATTATTGAAAGTTTTCATGATCATATTATCAGGTTTATATGGTCTTGATTTTTTTTTTAATTACTATGCCTCAGTAACTAACCCCCCCCATCACAATTATCCCTAACCATGACCTAGTTATCTATAAAGCTAGACTAATATAGCTTACTGAAGAGTCTGAAAATATTTCTTTCTCCTGCAGTTTTTCATTGACATTGATTGATGCTCTGGATACATTACTTGTAAGTATATACCGTTAGCCTGCACCAAAACATCTACTTTCTGGTACTTTTATTATATATCTAAAATAAAGATATATATATATATGTATATATATATATATATATATATATATGTGTATATATATATATATATATATATATATATATATATATATATATATATATATATATATATATATATAAAAATGATATCAGTATGTAGTTACTGACTTCATAGTTACAAAACATACATTGAGATCTGCAATGTAGTTCACTGATTAGCTATAGAAGTCAATTATTTATGTGTATATGGTTTATAATTAGAGAGATAAAGGTAATTTATCAGCTTCATTACTTTAAAAAAAAAAAACTGAATTATGTGTGTATGGCCTTGGCAGCCCAGAAGCAGAAATGTGATGATCTGGGCATGGTTATGGTGTATCTGGAAAATATAAGGGCAGCCCAATATTTTCAGAAGGGATGTAGAAGAAAGAAGGGTAGCAGAAATTTACCTCCCAGTTAGGAACTATCCAGTTTGGGATTATAGGGAGGTATGTCAGACATTAATAAACTGTCACCAGGTCTATTTTCTTTTTGTTATTTTTTTTAATTCTTTTTTTATTAGAGAAACAGAGGTACAAGTAGATAAATGTATGTACTTACAGAGTAAGGCTAGAAAAATATTACAATTTACAGTCTGAAATAAGTGCTTGATACTAAACATAAGTACATTATCAGTGGTGGTACAGTTGATATAGTTTGATACAGAAAAATATGTCAGTTTTTACTTTCAGTACAAAAAATGTATGTGTGGGCTGTACAGGTTTGAGTACATGACACTGGTACTATATGAAATAGATCTATACATTTAGATGTGTGTCAAAGCTAGTTAAGCACCATCTTATGTTGAACCATATTTAAACTGTGGTTCTCGTGTATGTTTATAGCATTTATGTAGAAATTGGGCTGATTTAGGCTATGCTCCTGACCAAGGGTATAGGTGAAGTCAAGTTACCATGGTCATACTCTTCAGTTACCAGATTCTAGGGGATTAAGATTTAAATACAAGGTTTACTTCTGCTTCACGAGACTGGCAAATAGGTATGTGATTGTCTTCTAGCAGGGAGTAGAGGAATAATATGCCAATTTCAGTCTAGGGGCATAAAATATCAAATAGAGAATTCATTTTAAAGGGACAGTCAACACCAGAAATATTGTTGTTTAAAAAGGTAGATAATCCCTTTATTACCCATTCCCCAGTTTTGCATAACCAGCACAGTTATATTAATACACTTTTTACCTCTGTAATTACCTTGTATCTAAGCCTCTTGCAAACTGCCCCCTTATTTCAGTTCTTTTGACAGACTTGCATTTTTAGCCAATCAGTTCTGACTCCTAGGAGCTTCACGTGCCTGAGCTTAATGTTATCTATATGAAACACATGAACTAACACCCTCTAGGGGTAAAAATCTGTCAAAATGCTTTCAGATTAGAGGCGGCCTTCAAGGTCTAAGAAATGAGCATATGAACCTCCTAGGTTTAGCTTTCAACTAAGAATACCAAGAGAACAAAGCAAAATTGGTAATAAAAGTAAATTGGAAAGTTGTTTAAAATGACATGCCCTATCTGAATCATGAAAGTTTTTTTTTTTTACTTGACTGTCCCTTTAAGTGATTCATAATACCCCAAAGAGCATCAGCTAGTTGTGGATTGTCATAAACCAGGTCTATTTTCTTTCTAGTATAGGTGCACACACTGGTGCAACATGGGGAATGGTGTAAGCAAGCTGTTCACTAAAGTGTGTAACATGGAAAACTATAAAGTTTATTATAGTGGGAACATTTTATGTTAGCAGTTCCTTAATCCCACATGAAGGACTATTACTATCTGTTTCTCTTCCTCAAAAGCTACATTTCTTAGATATTGGTGTTTTCTGCTAATAAGCCTAGAATCTTATCATTTTGGCAGTCAAGTTAGAGATCAGGATGACAGTTTGTGTAAACCCCTATAGACTCACTAAAGGTGTCTATTGAACTGATCTGTGTTTATTAAAATGAGAGGTAGAGAGATTTTCTGAACTGATATAGTTTAAGGCCACAGCTACTAAAACTGCGCTGTCCACTGTTTCATCCTTTATTAATTATATCACAAAATATAAACCAAATGGTACATGGTCCCCTGCACCAGATGTTTCCTAGGCCTGCTAGAGAAGGTGTCGTGAGACAAGTACTGCAATGCACATTTTGGTACTCTTGCCAACTTATTACACCCTTGTGCCAACACCCTATGTAATTTCTTAGGCCTCCCTGATAACTTTGGACCATACCTGGCTTCTGCATCTAGATCTTAAAATATCTCCTAGAGTCAAGAGACATCACTTAATATATACATTGTTGGGGACATAATTGTCTATTGCCAGGAATTAAAGAAAACAAACAAAACAGGCCATCCACCCCAAGTTGGTGAGGGGTTATTGATATAGATTATGTAAAGGATATGGAGGAATATGTCTTCCATACTCAACTACAGTTGGCCCTTTTCAGCGAGGAGCCATGGCTCTTACTTAACCCAAAGTTGGTTACTGTTCTATGAGTTGGCATGTTGGTTCTTGAGATATTTCTGTTCCTTTTCAGGGAGGTTTGTGAACAGAGTGTCGCCTCCTCCCCCCCCTTTTTTTTTAAATTATGTAGATTGGACACTTGTGCCTTTTAGATATATTTTAGGCATATTTCTTTATTGCATATTCTTTTCACTTAATCCATCTGCAGTTCATGTAAATGTCTGCATTTGTTTTATTTATTTTTTTATATACTGAAAATTGCAATTAAATAAAAATGATAAAAAAAAAGTGTGTACATTGTTAGTAGTTTCAAAAATCATTAGATGTGCATGGGCAAAATATTTGTTTTGTCTGAAAGATTTGTTTCAAATTTTTACCTAATGTTCTGTTCAACCACATTTCGTTCATATGGCCATTCCTTTTTGGCCGAATATTGGATTTGGATTTGTTACTGTTATTTCCAATGGAAACAGCAAATATATAGAACTAATTTTAACAAAAGTCTTACATTATATAATTTGAACAGTTAAAAGAACCTATCTTTCAATGCTAACATAATAAACAACCTAATAGCTCACAGAGGCAGTCAAATACACATTCTAATAGCTCTAGTCAAAGTAATTGAAATGTATGCTAGGTGAGGGTTGATTTGCAAGCCTGTATGATAAAAATCCAACATTTAGTATCTGACTGGCTGTTCCTAACATGAATCATTAGTGATACTATGGCAGGACGTTCAGACCCAATGTAAACCATTACAAACAAAAAGAGCTGATTAGCCAAAGAATATAGCCCCCCCCCCACCGCACTATTTTTGGCGTCAGCATGAACAAATGCGCACATTGATTTGGTTAAGCCAAATGCACTTCTCTAGTAATCATATTTTAAATACTTATAACTTAATTAGGTATAGATGATGATGGTACTTTTACATGTACTAAAATTTGCACTTTTAGTCATTTTACATTGTTACAAAATATATAACTAAAAGAAAGTGTACCCATATAAAGCCATCACTTCTCCTAAGCCATCAGATGAAAGTTTGTACTGATTAACTATAGTTACTTGTACTGATTAACTATAGTTACCAAGGTATGGTTGGACTGCTCATGGAAACACAGGATATCACAGCCCTCCATACAAACCTAAATATTAACTACCTTTCTTACGATAGATACCTCTGGGTGTGACTACTCCTACCTTTCTACAATCCCCAGCATTCTGCTCCTGCTTTCAAAACATAAGTTCATTAGCATGACTGCAACCATTACTCCTATAGACCTCAGAGAATAGTAGCCTTATCCTCTACAGATCCCTAAACAACAGCTTACTTCAGACTTGTGGAGGCAAAACTAATACTTACACAGACTAGTACACTCATGTTACTAGATTCAACACATAATGGCAGTTCTTTTGTCAATAAGCATTTTCTAGAGGAGGTAAATATTAGACATTCAATGCCGCTGTCATGTGGATAGAAGAGGAAATGTCAAGATATGATTTTTGTATGTTAAAAATTGTTGAGATTTTTTTTGTATTGAAAGACGCCAGATAGAGTAGCAAAAAATATACAAGGCCTATCATGCCTACTTGTTAGTAGATGTGTATTTACTATCTTTTATGTCAGGTAAAATTATTTGCTTTGATACCCACAGATAATTGGCAACACCACAGAGTTCCAAAGAGTTGTGAATGTGCTCCAGGACATGGTTGATTTTGACATAGACGTCAATGCATCAGTATTTGAGACCAATATTCGAGGTTTGTATTCTGTATTAGATGAGTATATCCTAATCAATGTGCTTCTCTTTCTTCTTGCCTTACTTCAGAGCACAAACTTTTTGTTCTGGCAAATTTTATTCTGAAATATATTTTCTTCCTGTACAAATTACTTGACATGGACACATGTTTAACCTCTGTAAATTGTTTCTATTTTTCTAATAGAATATTAATGCTTTGTACATAAACCTCAAACATGATTCTTACATTATTTTGCAGTTGTGGGTGGTCTTTTGTCTGCCCACCTCCTTTCCAAGAGAGCTGGCCTTGAGCTGGAGCCAGGATGGCCTTGCACAGGCCCTTTACTTCGTATGGCAGAAGAAGCTGCACGAAAACTCCTTCCAGGTCAGATGATGACAGAGTATTAAAGAAAGCATTAATATTCTTCTATTTATTCTATAAGTTTAGCAAAACACACGGGACATTGCTATAAAATCTTTTGTGTTCCTGTAACAAACCGCAAACTGTTTTCTTGCCAAGCCTGTGTCTTCACCAGCGGCAGGTGGTATACTGTTGTCCCAGAATATACAAGCTAGAAATAATGACTTAAAGGCCCAGCTTACCACAAACCCTTACTGGAATACTGCAAGTTAAACAGATAGGAACCAAGGAGGGGTAGGGGTTAGGGGTAATAGAGCAATGAGATCAAACTTAGTAGCTGATTTTTCTCTAGTACTTAAATCACCACGTACAAATCAAAAGAACAAACAAGTACTAGAAAGTAACTGTAAATTAAAGGGATAGAAAGGTCAAAATTGAAATATGCATAGATGTATTTCAATTAAAAAATATAATCATTTTTGCAATATACATACATTAACAAAAATGGTTCTAGGAAAAGTAATGACTGTTTTGCAGCGATATATGCACTTATCCTGCGAGGGCCCGTACACCAGTATTAAAAAACCATACCTGCTTAGAGAGCTGACTGTGGTGTGTATTGCTTCAGACGTAATTTGTGTCTTACAAGCTACTGCTGACTCTCTGAGAAGGTGTGGTGTTTCAATACTAGTGCACAGAACCTCACAGGATATGTACGTATGCTGCCGAAAAACAGTAATAACTTTTATTAGAAGTAAAAATGCTTCTATTTCAAACTGAAATGCACCCATGCACATTTTTGACCTTTCTATCTCTTTTATCATTGTAAGATCAAATGGAAATAGACTGTGATAAAAAAATTGGTCTCACTAACTAGATGAAAACTAACTTGCCTAGGTAATTAGAAATAACAAAAGATCGTACTAAATGCAAGTCAATTCTAGTAGGTAGCAGAATGTAATTGCACAAATAAATACCTTTTAATGCAGATCTCGTGAGAGCAGAGACATATGCAGTAAAACTACTGCTTAGGTAAGGAATTAGAGAATACAAAGTCAAACAATCAAAGTTAAAGCCACACAGAGAAAACAGTACAAAATCAGAATACAAATGCAAAAGACAAGCCAAAGTCAATTAATAGAAAGTCCAAAATAAAGAATTAAACAAAAGCCAGTCAGTGGAAACTAAGTCAAAATTAGGAAATCAGAATAAAACATTACCAGAGTAGATGTAGCTAACACACTCAATGCACAAGCAGCATTCTGCTGCAAACAGAGCTTATAAGGACTACTATAAATTAAAGGGACACTCAGGTCAAATAAAATTTTCATGATTCAGATACAGCATGTACTTTTAAACAACTTTCCAATTTACTTCCATAAAAAAAAAATGTGCACATTCTTTTATATTGACACTTTTTTGAGTCACTGAGCATGTGCAAGAACTCGCAGACTATACGTATATGCATTTGTGATTGGCTGATTGCTATCACATGGTACAGGGGGAGTGGAAATAGACATAACTTTGAAATTTGTTACAAAAAAATCTACTACTCATATGAAATGCTATTGTATTGTCTTGTTATCTTGCATTTGTTGATTACGCAAATCTACTGTGTTTACTGGTCCTTTAATCTTCTAGGCTCCCTTAAAGGTACAGCACGCCTTACTGCAGCAGGACCAGAAATCACTCTGACAAGTGCATTTTATCACAGTTTCAATTAGTGCTTAATGTGTTTATTATTGTAAATGATAAGTTAGCTTTGATGATAAATTATAGATCCGGGGTCATGACCTTAGAGAGTATGCTGCCAAATTGATGATAATCTTTAAAAAATTATCTTAAGTGCTTATGGTGTCACTCTTAAAATGTAAGGGGACATTAATTTAACATTAAAGTTGAATTTTCTTATAAATCCATAATATATATATCAACAGTTAAAGCTTAGCATAGTTTCATATTTCAGCCAAATAAACCAAGTAGTGTCGGGGTACTCCAAATGCTAAGTGCCAGCACCATCTTAGGCACTGATGCTATACTTTTTTAACCACTGATATGGATTGTAAAATACTAAAGGAGTGCGTATTGGCAGACTTAAATTTAATGGGAATAAATGGGTATCATAAAGCCAATTGTTTAGGGTAGATGGAAACAGATATAGAAAATTGACAGTAGATGTCCACTGGTATTAGGGTGGAATAGGTTGTAGTGCTGTAGTTCTCAATATGAGTATGCAGAGAAGAGCCGTTGCAAATTTAAATTATATCGAAGAGATCACATGTACTATTGAAGTTTATCTTCTGAAAACTGAACGGACTAGTTATTCGTTTATTTCTGTAATAAACTCTGACGGTTATTGCATACCAATACTGCTGTTCCGAATTGTAACTGTCCATCTGGGTAATAACATTTTCACAGATGAAACCATGCATATATTTTATATATATATATATATATATATAAGTAAATGTTATTTCTAAATAGGGCTGCAATAATCGTTTAATCGGCCGATTATTTTTTCGACTAATCGGCTAAAAAAATTATCAATAATGGTTTCCTTTATTTTAAAAAAATCCCCATACTGAGTGTTACAAATATAAACTTCAGACTAAAACTTTACATTAACACAATTGTTTGTCCAATTTTTAAGCAGCAGAGCACAGTTTTATAATTAAACAAAACCAAACCAAAAACTGTTTGAAAAGAGGTAGAACTAGAAAGAGTTAGACTATCAATGTTAATAACATTCTGTTATTCACTCTTTCAGAAACTTTCCATTGAAATGCAAAAATCTCAACATGAACACATACTTCTGGCTAAGGGTGGTTCTCTGTTTGCAGCTATATTTCCTGCAGCAGAAAAGAGGCACTCAGATGGTGTTGAGGTGCTTGAGATGCATAAGTAGGATTTTGCCAATTTCACCAAAGTGGGATATTTACCTTTGTTAGCTCTTCACCAATGCAAAGTGTTTTCCACCTTGGCAAGGGGCCTCTCAATAAAGTAACCCTTGACTTCATTCTAACATAAAAAATATCTTGAATATCTATATGCAATGGTAAATAAGCAGCTATAAGGTTAGGGGAAATATCTAGACTGCTCTAAAAATAACAGATATATACTTATAAAGTTTGAATCTGGTACATATTATCACAATTTATTAAAAATATAAAAAAACAATAAAAAACGAATCAAAAGCTCTAAGGTCTTTATATCAATAACAGGACAAAGCCTTAAACATTTATTTATACAGTACATATAATCAGCAATAGCAAGCAATACGCTAATAATTGTGCAAACAGGTAATGGTGCACATCAATTTAAATAACTCACATCAATCTAGTAGCTAGGTGTAAATAACAAGCTCAGCACTATATCATGAAAAGCATAGTTCCAAATCACCCGATTTAATATAAACAATCCAAAAGATAACTATTATATCTGGGTTACACATAAGCCAGGGGTAGTTGTAAACTTATACTGTCCTGAAAAAGTGAAAAGTAGACGTCTGTAGATTATTATCGATTATGATGATTAGTTGTTGCAGCTCTATTTCTAAATATTGCTTCATCAGCACTTCAGCTGGTAAAAATATTCCAGTATGTAACAAGGTTGGATATCCCTGCTCTATATTATCTCTCCCTACTAAATACTGTAAGGATGGCCAAACCCCCCTAAGGCTCTGCAAGGTGCACACCCTTCCTATGAATCAGATAGCAAGCAGAATACAATCGCCTAGATTACGAGTCTTGCATTAGCCTTAAAAAGCAGCGTTGAGGGGTCCCAACGCTGCTTTTTAACGCCTGCTGATATTACGAGTCTGGCAGGTACAGGTTTACCGCTCACTTTTTAATCGCGATTTTAGCATACCGCAAATCCCCCTTACGTCAATTTCGTATCCTATCTTTTTAATGGGATTTTCCTAACGCCGGTATTACGATCGCTTGAAAAAGTGAGCGGTACAGCCTCTACCTCCAAGACTCCTACCGCATTTTAAAGTCAGTAGTTAAGAGTTTTATGGGCTAACGCCGTAACATAAAACTCTTAACTAAAGTACTATAACGTACACTAACACCCATAAATGACCTATTAACCCCTAAACCGAGGCCCCCCCCCCCCCACATCGCAAACACTATAATAAAATTATTTAACCCCTAATCTGCCGACCGGACATCGCCGCCACTGTAATAAATGTATTAACCCCTAAACCGCCGCACTCCCGCCTCGCAAACACTAGTTAAATTTTAATAACCCCTAATCTGCCGTCTCTAACATCGCCGACACCTAACTACATTTATTAACCCCTAATCTGCCGCCCCCAACGTCGCCGCTACTATATTAAATGTATTAACCCCTAAACCTAAGTCTAAACCTAACCCCCCCTAACTTAAATATAATTTAAATACATCTAAATAAATTATTCCTATTTAAAACTAAATACTTTCCTATAAAATAAACCCTAAGCTAGCTACAATATAACGAATAGTTACATTGTATCTATCAGGGTTTATTTTTATTTTACAGGCAAGTTTGTATTTATTTTAACTAGGTAGAATAGTTATTAAATAGTTATTAACTATTTAATAAACTACCTAGCTAAAATAAATACAAATTTACCTGTAAAATAAACCCTAACCTAAGTTACAATTACACCTAACACTACACTATCATTAAATTAATCACATAAAATACCTACAATTAATTACAATTAAATTAAATAAACTAAATTACAGAAAATAAAAAAGAAATTACAGATATTTTAAACTAATTACACCTAATCTAATCCCCCTAATAAAATAAAAAAGCACCCCAAAATAAAAAAAAAACCTACCCTATACTAAATTACAAATAGCCCTTAAAAGGTCCTTTTGCAGGGCATTGCCCCAAAGTAATCGGCTCTTTTACCTGTAAAAAAAAAAATACAATACCCCCCAACATTAAAACCCACCACCCACACACCCAACCCTACTCTAAAACCGACCCAATCCCCCCTTAATAAAACCTAACACTAACCCCCTGAAGATCACCCTACCTTGAGACGTTTTCACCCAGGCGGGCGCAAGTGGACCTCCAGAGGGGCAGAAGTCTTCATCCGATCCGGCCAGAAGAGGACATCCAGACCGGCAGAAATCTTCATCCAGGCGGCATCTTCTATCTTCTTCCTTCTGGAGCGGGTCCATCTTGAAGACTTCAGACGCGGAGCATCCTCTTCCATCCGACGGCGACTGAAGAATGAAGGTTCCTTTAAGTGACGTCATCCAAGATGTCGTCCCTTCCTTTCCGATTGGCTGATAGAATCCTATCAGCCAATCGGAATTAAGGTAGGAAAAATCCTATTGGCTGATGCAATCAGCCAATAGAATTGAAGTTCAATCCTATTGGCTGATCTAATCAGCCAATAGGATTGAGCTTGCATTCTATTGGCTGTTCCAATCAGCCAATAGAATGCGAGCGCAATTCTATTGGCTGATTGCATCAGCCAATAGGATTTTTCCTACCTTAATTCCGATTGGCTGATAGGATTCTATCAGCCAATCGGAATTGAAGGGACGCCATCTTGGATGACGTCACTTAAAGGAACCTTCATTCTTCAGTCGTCGTCGGATGGAAGAAGATGCTCCATGTCGGATGTCTTCAAGATGGACCCGCTTCGCTCCGGATGGAAGAAGATAGAAGATGCCGCCTGGATGAAGATTTCTGCCGGTCTGGATGTCCTCTTCTGGCCAGATCGGATGAAGACTTCTGCCCCTCTGGAGGTCCACTTGTGCCCGGCTGGGTGAAAACGTCTCAAGGTAGGGTGATCTTCAAGGGGTTAGTGTTAGGTTTTATTAAGGGGGATTGGGTCGGTTTTAGAGTAGGGTTGGGTGTGTGGGTGGTGG
>NC_069499.1:1102261696-1102286696 GCF_027579735.1 Bombina bombina
TGTATATATATATATATATATATATATATATATATATATATATATATGTATTTATATGTGTGTGTATATATGTTTTTACAGACATATATACACACACACGTATTTATGTGTATATATCTATCTCTAAGTGCATTGGAGCACTTTTCAGTCAAGTAGATGAAAACCTGTAAAAGCACATTTATGATATATTCATATTTAATAAAGGTTTATTTCATAAGATGTGGAGAGTCTATAGGTGTCCATAACATGTGGGATATACTTACCGCCACCAGGTGGAGGTCAAGAATCCTCACTAGAGCTTTTAATTTCTCCCACCTCCACTATCTCTCCAGTTAGTTCTTGGCCTCCAAGGTGATAGATTGAGTGAGGTGCTCTGCAATCAAGTTTTTGTTATTTTCTAAATTATTGGGAGCCCAGACCTGTACCCCTCTTCTAGTTTCACTCAAAGAAAATTCACAAGGTATAAGTGTAATAGGGGAAAAGGAATACCTCTCTTATGGCTATGTCAGTACTCTCACGGGTAAATCTCTTAGCCATAACTGCCCTTTGGCGTTGCAGGGACTCTGTCCCTCAGCCTCCACCAAAGTGGTTACAGGTATATCCGCTAGGGGTGCTGAAAATAATCGTATGGGCGATGCGGCATGAAACGATTCTGCATCGATGCAGCGAAGGGTGCGAATCGATTCATGTATCATCACGTGACCCCGCCTCCAGGACAAGTATAGAGAGAGCGCGGTACTACTAACGCAGTACACTAGCACAGCGTTTGACGTTACGTCGCCAATAAAGCAACGGGGCTGCTTATGGGCAGTCGCTGGAAGTGCCGCACGCAGTAGGAGGACTGGTGCCGTGACTGCCTGAGTGATGGTGACGACTCTGAGTACACAAGGCGGGCTCATTTTTATTTTGTGGGAGACGGAGTCCTATGGTGAGAAACTTAGTAAAGCAGAATACATTTTGCCTGTGAGCACCATGTATCTTTTAATTTCTACTAGAAAACCCCTCATTATCGCAAATCAGTGAAATCACAGGCCCCTCTAGATGTTTTTTGTGTGTGTGTACTGCTTTAACACTAAGTATCTATATATTTGTGATCCCATAAAGATAATCAAGAAACTAGTAGTTATAGTTAAGTTCAATGCTACTTGTTTTAATTGTCTCTAGTACTACTACTGTAACTGTATATGTATGTGTGTGTGTTCCAGATTCACTGTGATGTTTGCCAGTCATGAAGGCACACCTGTAATTTATTGTACCGCATATAAGGGATTTATGTTTTGTTTTCTGAGGATGACCATTTTCACACAAATAATAATGGTAATGGTGGTAACTTAAGCTTGATCTATCTATTTTAGTTTTAATTTAATGTATTTTAGTATTTACTAAGTAAATAGACATTAAATTAAAACCAACATAGATAGGTTAGACATTTATTTACGTTCATGTTTGTTTATTAGTGTATACTATATACATTTAAATATTTTCTTTTATTGAAGAAGTATACTGCGTGCACTGCACTTTTTAGACTACTACAGTTTGATGCCATATTGCCAATACAATTGCAGAAAAATTTAAATTGTGGGCATAATTAGGGAACTAATCGTGATGCATCGTAGAATCGAATTGTTGACATGATAATCGTAATCGAATCCTGAGACCTGTGAAGATGCGCACCCCTAATATCCGCTAATATCCTCTTCAGTACATTTACTTGCACTGAATGGGTTCTCTACTGCATCAGCATTCTGTGAGGGAAAAAGGATTCAGCAAGCTGGTAAAATCAGTGGAGGGGTTTCTGCAGTCAAGGTAAATGACTCAGACAACACATATAGCCCAAGAACTATCACTGGTACTCTTTTTCCATAGGTATTACATAGTACCTATGTGCTTAACGCCTAATATTTAGGAATTTGGGCTCCACATTGCTCCATATTATTCTCTAGATTCCTCTTAACAGCTCTCTCTTATTTTTTTTTTCCCTCAAAAAAATTATTTTAACAAATATTTATTTAAAATGTGTTACTGTCTCTTTAAGAGAACCAGTAACTGCACTGTGCAGTTAGCAGTTCTCTTTATTTTGATAGCGGTTGGGATGGGAGACAGTCGGGGATCCTCCGGGCAATGTTGTTTTAAAATGTATTTATTTATTTATTTTTAAAAAATCAGTATTTGTTGTTTTTCTTACTTCATTACGGCAGTTAGCCCCGTCCGCTCCCCTTGGAGCCCTTTCTCCTCTTCTCTACCACTCTGGAAGCTACTATTTTCTTCTCTAAGGCATCGTACAGACCTTTTCTCCACTGCTAGTCTGAAATGTAACCCTTCCCTGCCCAGGAGGTTGTGAGTACCCTCATAAAAGCTACTAAGTAGGTTGGAAACGTTATAATTTTTTTATGTGATTTGTTTTTTGGGGACTTAATTTCTACCTTATATGGGTTAATAGGTTTATTTAAGGGCTGTTTCTTGTATTATTTTTATTAAGAAAATTGTTCTCTACATTGTGCATTAAAACTGTTCTTCAATATTAAATTATAATAATAATTTAAGTTTTGCTTATTAAAGGGACACTAAACCCAATTTTTTTTCTTTTATGATTCAGATAGAGCATGCAATTTTAAGCAACTTTCTAATTTACTCCTATTATCAATTTGTCTTCGTTCTCTTGGTATCTTTATTTGAAAAGCAGGAATTAGAGCTTTGGAGTTTAAGAATACCTTACAAAAATGACAGAGATGTTAGCGGCAATTCCCAGACAAAGGAAGCGCAAACGTAAATCTGGAAATGAATCTCATCCTCTCTGTCACTCACAGGGGACTGAGCATCTAGCTTACAAACCTCTGACTCTGATGAGTCCCTTTCTGAGTCTTCTGAGGGTGAAATCTCCTCAGATGATCCTGAACTAGTAACTTAAAGTGAATGTCAATTTTGTTACCGCTCCTGCCACCTAATACTACTTTTACACTTCGGTATTAAAAAACGCTATGTTTTTTATTTATTTTTTTAACGGGAACCTGTGGATGACAGATGGAAGAGGCGCCTCATGGGACAAGTATCGTTTAAGGCAGCAAAGGGACACACATAAGCAGCGGACCCCCCACACAGAGTGTTACTCACAAGAGCGGCGGTACAAACGTGTACCCAGACAGGCAGGACGGAACCAAAAGTCGCCCGTCAGACAGGCGTAAGCTCGGTACGCTAGGCAAACGTCACTCAGCAAGCAGCGTCAGAGTAAACCCAGCAGGGGAACCAATAGAGTCGAAGGGAACTCGACACAGCGAACCTCCAAAAGGGATCAGGAACGTACCAAATTGCTCCAGCGGCAATAGTAATAGAGAACAGGCAGGTGTGATGTACTCAAGGATACATTTATTGAGTACAAACAGATAAAAACAAGCGTACAGCAACGCGTTTCTCAACAAATAGTCGTTTCATCAGGCTGATACTAATACATGGAAATACCTGCTCTATTTATAACACACCTGTGTCAATCACAGAGCTCCTACTACCGACACACCTCCAGGTGGGAATGACTGATGATAGGATGTGAATCGAGTGGGAGGTGTCTCAGGAGCCGGAGCTAAGGATGGACTACCAACAACAAATAACATACACAAATATTTCATACATTCTGAATTATATGTTCGTAATTGATCTGTCCTTACAGAGAATATACACATTCAAATCATACATATAATAAATATTACTGTAACAATATACAACATGTGGAGAATTAAAACGCTCACAAATTAAGATCATAGTTTGATAAAATATAATAATGTATCATGAAAACCCAGTATCATTAAAAAATTCAGACCAGAGAAAAAAATAATGGTCCAGTTTAACAAAAAAGGGGCTGAGTAATGATTTAAAAAATAATAAATAAAGAATGAGAGGTGTTTATGAAGAGGGGGGGGGGGGAAGGGCAATCCTTGGATAATAAGAGGGTAAGACTAAGAGGACCAGCGAAAAAGACCATGTCAAAGTCCTAAATATGGATATCAGGGGGTCCTATAAAATCCTACTACTAATTACTAAAAGCTCCAAATAAAATAATAAATTACAATATTAATCTTAGTCGCTGACTATACAAGGTGCTCGAATGTAATTGTAAAATTAGAAAGTAAAGGATATGGGTTGAGTGACTGGAAACAACTCTAACGGATGGCCCTAATTGATGGATGTTGTGCTAATAAGGATCCATCAATTAAACATCCATCAATTAGGGCCATCCGTTAGAGTTGTTTCCAGTCACTCAACCCATATCCTTTACTTTCTAATTTTACAATTACATTCGAGCACCTTGTATAGTCAGCGACTAAGATTAATATTGTAATTTATTATTTTATTTGGAGCTTTTAGTAATTAGTAGTAGGATTTTATAGGACCCCCTGATATCCATATTTAGGACTTTGACATGGTCTTTTTCGCTGGTCCTCTTAGTCTTACCCTCTTATTATCCAAGGATTGCCCTCCCCCCCCCCCCCCCCCCTCTTCATAAACACCTCTCTTATTCTTTATTTATTATTTTTTAAATCATTACTCAGCCCCTTTTTTGTTAAACTGGACCATTATTTTTTTCTCTGGTCTGAATTTTTTAATGATACTGGGTTTTCATGATACATTATTATATTTTATCAAACTATGATCTTAATTTGTGAGCGTTTTAATTCTCCACATGTTGTATATTGTTACAGTAATATTTATTATATGTATGATTTGAATGTGTATATTCTCTGTAAGGACAGATCAATTACGAACATATAATTCAGAATGTATGAAATATTTGTGTATGTTATTTGTTGTTGGTAGTCCATCCTTAGCTCCGGCTCCTGAGACACCTCCCACTCGATTCACATCCTATCATCAGTCATTCCCACCTGGAGGTGTGTCGGTAGTAGGAGCTCTGTGATTGACACAGGTGTGTTATAAATAGAGCAGGTATTTCCATGTATTAGTATCAGCCTGATGAAACGACTATTTGTTGAGAAACGCGTTGCTGTACGCTTGTTTTTATCTGTTTGTACTCAATAAATGTATCCTTGAGTACATCACACCTGCCTGTTCTCTATTACTATTGCCGCTGGAGCAATTTGGTACGTTCCTGATCCCTTTTGGAGGTTCGCTGTGTCGAGTTCCCTTCGACTCTATTGGTTCCCCTGCTGGGTTTACTCTGACGCTGCTTGCTGAGTGACGTTTGCCTAGCGTACCGAGCTTACGCCTGTCTGACGGGCGACTTTTGGTTCCGTCCTGCCTGTCTGGGTACACGTTTGTACCGCCGCTCTTGTGAGTAACACTCTGTGTGGGGGGTCCGCTGCTTATGTGTGTCCCTTTGCTGCCTTAAACGATACTTGTCCCATGAGGCGCCTCTTCCATCTGTCATCCACAGGTTCCCGTTGTCCACTCACCATTTCTGAGAGAGCTGCCTGGATTGCTGTTTGCCGAATCCGCCATCTGCCACATGCTGTGATCATTTGCGCACTTCTATAGAGACTCTGTGTGCTATCTTGGTTCTCTTTAATCTAGCATTTATTTTTTTAGCAGTAATTATATATTTTAATAACAAACTTGTTGGAGATTTCGATTTTCCTCCTCCCACCCGGCACTTCCGTCTCATTCGCATTGTGAAGTATAGAGTGGTCCCACCCGCTCTATACATAGATGTGATGCGCGCACCCGTGGAGCTATTTTTTCTGCGCATGCGTTAAAATCAGCCACACTTAGTATGGCTTGTGTAGTGCTCAATTAAGAATTTAGGTCTTGAACGGAGAGACAGACACTATTACACTGCTCCTTATTAAACTGTACCCTCACTGTCGCGTCCATATAAAGGGACGTTTCATTGGCGGTTGAATAGTAAACATTTTAGGTTAGATCCGCGACAGAAGATTCAATTAACCCTTCTGAACTCATTCACAAGTACAGCTTTAACTAGGAGATACATTTAACTCCTACAGAGGTTCAGCTCAACAGTGTATCAGAATCACACCTAAGCACATAAGCTGCAAAACACCTGGCAGCAGAAAAAACGCCATTACTGTTAAAGGGACACTGAACCCAAATGTTGTCTTTCGTGATTCAGATAGCGCATGCAATTTTAAGCAACTTTCTAATTTACTCATATTATCAAATTTTCTTCATTCTCTTGGTATCTTTATTTGAAAGGCAAGAATGTTTAGATGCCGGCCCATTTTTGGTGAACAACCGGGGTTGTTCTTGCTGATTGGTGGATTAATTTAACCGACCAATAAACAAGTGCTTTCCATGGTCTGAACCAAAAAATAACTTAGATGCAAATAAAGATAGCAAGAGAATGAAGAAAAATTTATAATAGGAGTAAATTAGAAAGTTGCTTAAAATTGCATGCTCTATCTGAATAACAAAAGAAAAAATTGGGTTCAGTGTCCCTTTAAGAATTGCGTGGTATAGAGCATGCGCGTTCCGTGAACGTGCATTGCTTCAGAATGCAGAGAAAATTTCCTAACGCTTGCGCAGAAGAAGCGCATGACGTATTGAAAAAGCAGTTGAACGCCCCGGGGGAAAAGCGGATTGGCAAGACTAGCTGTCAATCATTGTCGTTATGAGGGACAATATGGCGGGTGGAGTAAGTGCGGCACGAAATAAGATAAAAAGGTATAATGTAAGCTTCCTTAATAACATTGACAAAAACCATGAATTAAAGTCCCCCTAATTTGATTTGCTTAACTATATTGCGTTAAGCACTAGAGCTGACTTTATATTCACTTTAAAGTGAATGTAAAGTTTTTTGAGAGAGTGCCCAGTTTTTAAAAATACTCATAAAAACAGGGAAACTTTTATTCATTAAACTTTACATTTAAACCAGGATTTTTTTTTAACCCCTTAAGGACCGGGCATTTCAGACAAAAACTTCCCCAAAAGACCAGAGCATTTTTGCTTTCACTACATTTAAACAGAAATAGAGCCTTTTTTAAAAAATATATATTTACCTATCAAAACTATATATTTGTTTTTAGTTGACAACCCAAAGTATTGATCTAGGCCCATTTTGTTATATTTCATGCCACCATTTTACCGTCAAATGCGATCAAATAAAACAAAAAAAAATAGATTTTGTTTTTACTTTTTCACAATTTTAGGTTTCTCACTGAAATTGTTTACAAACCGCTTGTGCAATCTTGGCACAAATGGTTCTAAATGCTTCTCTGGGATCCCCTTTATTCAGAAATAGCAGGCATACATGGCTTTGGCATTGCTTTTTGGTAATTAGAAGGCCGCTAAATGCCGCTGCGCACCACACTTGTATTATGCCCAGCAGTGAAGGAGTTAATTAGGTAGCTTGTAGGGTTAATTTTAGCTTTAGTGTATATAGATTATCCTCCCACCTGACACATACAACTCCCTGATCCCTCCCTAATCCCTTTCCAACAGATCTCTTCCCTCCCCCACCCCACAATGGTCACCCCCACCCCACAATGGTCACTCCCATCTTCAGTACTGCCAGTACTAAAATAAGTTTCTTTTATATATATATATATATATATATATATATATATATATATATATATATATATATATATTTTATTTTATTTTTCTGCAGTGTAGGATCCCCACTTACCCCCAACCTCCCTGATCCTCTCCCCTCTACCTATTGGCTGCCATCTTAGGTACTGGCAGCAGTTTGCTGCAGGTTTTAGTGTTTTATTTATTTTTTGAATTAAAAAAAACAAAAACATTTTTCTTTTCTGTAGTGTATCTGCCCAACCCTCTACCCCACTTTTTACAACAGGAGCCCCCTCTCCCTGCTTCTCCCTCCTTCCCACTCACTGCCGCTCTTACGCTTTTTTTTTCCGTAGTGTAGCGGTCCTGCCCCTCTCGCCCCCCTCCAGCAATGGGCCGCCCACCCGCCTCCCTTCTTACCCACCCACCCACCAACGATCAGCACCACTGATGTCTGATACAGAGTGGCCCTCTCTGCATTGGTAACTCTCCCCGTCTATTTCTGCACTTCCCCACTTGTGTGGCATGCAGAAATAGCGCAATCTCACTATTTTTAGCGAGATTGTGACAGAAAGAGGCCCAGGACACCAGCGACGTAAAGGGTACCTCGCTGGTCCTTAAGGGCATAACGACCAGCGTTGTGCAGGGTATGGCGCTGGTCGTTAACGGGTTATATACTTACCTTTTTCCTTATGACAGCAAAACGGTGATCCTCCACCCTCTTCTCATGCTGTACTTAGCATATTGATGACGAATCTTACTCACGAGCTAGACGCCTTGGGGTGCACGCAATAATTGGAGGATGCCGGATTCGTCATTGCTGTGCTAAGTACAGCAGGAGCTGCGCGGGAGGAAGATCGCTGGTCTGCTGTTATAAGGAAAAAGGTATTAAAAAAAAAAAGCTTAAATGTAAAGTTTAATGAATGAAAGTGCCCCTGTTTTTAAGAGTATTTTTAAAAATGAGCACTCTCATTAAACTTTACATTCACTTTAAACAGAGCCTGATTCCACTGGATCATATCTGCTTCCTTCTACACCTTGAACACCTTAGAAATGTCAGAACAGAATCCAGAAATTACAGAACCTGTAAATAAGTTGATGTATATGTAGGTATAGTAGAGCGCTGGATATATTGAATACCAAACACCTTACAGATAGAAAAGATCCTTCGTTCTTTTCAGGATTTAAACTAGTTGAAGAGTGGGGGTAAGGGCGCTAAAGGAAGCTGAAGGTATCCGTGAATAATTAATAATGTGTGTGATTTCACTAGAAATCTACAATGTGCAAAGACTAAAAGTGTCTTAAAGTGACAAGTCTGTATTGAATAATAACAATCCAATGAATGGATTGAAATGATATCACTAATAAAAATATATTGTGTTAGTCAAATGTGTGCAACTGTGAATATTCAAGGTGATATTTTATTAAAGTGACAAATAAAAATATGAGTGAAAAATTAAAGTAAAGTTAAGTTTATTAAATCCTAATATCTAAATACGAACATTGCCAAATGATAGGATAAAATATGATGGTTAGTCAGCAACTGACGGGGACGTCTCCCCAAATTTGAATATATAAAATATATCAAATTTGGCTTTTACGGCCTAAAAAAATCAGAGTAGCTGTCAGCCTAGCATAGAATATAAATAAATATAACAGATATGTATAACAAATATTGCAAGTCATATAAACACGTGTTAGAAGAATATAAAAAATATGCACATATTTAAAAAGTCTCAATAAATAGCAGAGGACTTCGCTATTGAAGTATAAAATGTTCAAAGTGCAAAATTAGAACAGCCAATGGTGTTAATTACCACAGTTCCATAGTAGAAAATAGTGATGCCATAAATACAGTTAGTTGTGGCTATTACGAGATTCTATGCCTATTAGGCACGTAGTATTCTGAAGTCGACTTATGGAGACACAAAAGATACAAGTTACCTTGACTTCTTAATGTTTCCGATGGAGCCGTTACAAATCACTCGCCTCTGATCTTACACAGTGATTCGAGTGCGCCACATGTGTCTTGGCGTCTGACATCACCTGCGAGGTTCCGAGTGCTCGTTTTTCCTACCGGCTCAGGAAAGAGATTTGTCAGGATCGCTTAGAATCTGTTTATCAGTTCCATTCAAAGAGATGCATCTGTAACACCCTGCACTTAGTGCTCTGCACGCAGGGGAGATTGAAACCTTGATGGATGATAAAGTGATGAAATACTAACCCGGGTTATCAGATCCAAATCCAATTGTTCCAATTATTTAATGGGTAAAAACATTATGGGATTTTTCCCCTGCTACACTTGCAAAGCTTGCAGCAATAGCAATAAGATATAAAAACATACAGATAAATGACTCAGAAAAAACTTTTGTAATTAAGGACATTATAAGATGTACTCATAAAAATATAATTTATGTTCTAAAATGGATCACTGTGACTGTCTCTAAGATTGGAACTTGTGGAAGTTACACTTGTTTACCATTGGAACAGAGCACTAAGTGCAGGGTGTTACAGATGAACCTCTTTGAATGGAACTAATAAAAAGATTCTAAACGATCCTGACAAATCTCTTTCCTGAGCCGGTAGGAAAAACGAGCACTCGGAACCTCGCAGGTGACGTCAGACGCCAAGACACATGCGGCGCACTCGAATCACTGTGTAAGATCAGAGGCGAGTGATTTGTAACGGCTCCATCTGAAACATTAAGAAGTCAAGGTAACTTGTATCTTTTGTGTCTCCATAAGTCGACTTCAAAATACTACGTGCCTAATAAGCATAGAATCTCGTAATAGCCACAACGAACTGTATTTATGGCATCACTATTTTCTACTCTGGAACTGTGGTAATGAACACCATTGGCTGTTCTAATTTTGCCCTTTGAACATTTTATACTTCAATAGTGAAGTCCTCTGCTATTGAGACTTTTTAAATATGTGCATATTTTTTATATACTTCTAACACGTGTTTATATGACTTGCAATATTTGTTATACATATCTGTTATATTTATTTATATTCTGTGCTAGGCTGACAGCTACTCTGATTTTTTAGGCCGTAAAATCCACATTTTATATATTTTATATATTCAAATTTGGGAGACGTCCCCGTCAGTTGCTGACTGACCATAATATTTTATCCTATCATTTGGCAATGTTCGTATTTAGATATTAGGATTTAATAAACTTAACTTTATTTAAATTTTTCACTCATATTTTTATTTGTAACTTTAATAAAATATCACCTTGAATATTCACAGTTGCACACATTTGACTAACACAATATATTTTTATTAGTGATATAATTTCAATCCATTCATTGGATTGTTATTGTTATTATTCAATACAGACTTGTCACTTTAAGACACTTTTAGTCTTTGCACATTGTAGATTTCTAGTGAAATCACACACATTATTAATTATTCACGGATACCTTCAGCTTCCTTTAGCGCCCTTACCCCCACTCTTCAACTAGCTGTAAATAAGTTGAATCAGGTTTTCAAAGGTCCCGCCAAAAGTTCCTAAGACATTTGAAGCTCCAGACTTGGTTACAGACTATATTGCTAAAGAATGGAAGAAACCAGACATTCCTTATACTCCTAACAGATTCAAGAAGATGTATCCAGAAAAGAATCTTACAGTCTGTGAGGCAGTTCCTAAAGTGGATAGTTCTATTTCCACTCTAGCAAAATGCACCACTATCCCATTGGAGGATAGTTAAGGACCCAATGGACTGAAAATCTGAGTCTGATCAGAACACAGGCAATCTCCATTGCTCCCTATTTGGACATCTTGATCCAAGCCCCATCCTTTTCTCTAGCATCTTTTTTTTATACCCAGAAGGTAATTTTTCTTTCTTTAGGGTCATGGATGGAACATCAATGTTGCCAAGAGTTTTTTTATCTCCAGCTACAAGGATACTCTTTCTGGGAATGATAAAAGAGTTTGTTCAAATGCACTTGTTTCTCACAGAGACTCACAAAAACTACAGAAGGCCTGTTGTTCTGTACAAATGGCTCATTCCCCATCTGTAGCACAGTGCATGGAAGTAGTGGGTCTTATAGTAGTGGCATCAGACAGAGTACCTTTTGCTTATTGTCATCTTCATCCCCTTCGTCCATGCTTCATCAGTGGTCAAAAGATTGCTTTCATCTGGAGCAGCAAATAGACCTCAGTTCACCAGTCAAACGATCTCTCTCTCATGGTTAAGGGACAGTCCTTTTTTTGACCATTGCAGCCTAATTTCTTTGGCCTACCTGGACCATGGTCACAACAGAGGCAAGTCTGATAGGTTGGGGTGCTGTTTGGGAGTTTCAGTGGGCGTAGGGAGGCGAGGTTACCTATAAACATTCTGGCCCCTTCTCAGACAGGAAATATTAATTTGTTTTCATTCAGACAACGTCATGGCTGTAGTATACATCAATCATCAGGGAGGGACTTGGAGTCCCCTAGCCATGCAAGAAGTTTCTCACATTCTGTCTTGTGCAGAGGAAAACCACTGCATTCTATCGGCTATCGGCAGAAACCTTAAGCTGTCAGTCAGTACATTCAGTAGTATGGTCTCTTCATCAGGACATTTTCGATCAGTTAGTCCTGAGATGAGGTATTCCAGAAATAAACCTTATGGCGTCCAAGATAAATCACAAACTTCAAGTTTATTGTGCAAGGTCAAGAGATCCAAGAGTTCTATCATTGGAATTTTCAGCTGGCCTATCTATTTCCCCATTTTTTGTTCTTCCAGGAGTAATTGCAAGAATGAAACAGGAATTTGCTTCAGTAATTTGCATGACCACGCAGAACTTAGTATGCGAATCTCATCCAGATGTCATCTTCTCCTCCTCCTTGGACTTTTCTGCTCAGGGAAGATCTGCTGTCTCAAGGTCCATTATATCATCAGGATCTTAGATCTCTGAATTTGACGGCATTTCAGATTCTGTGATCTCCACTCTTCTGCAAGCCAGGAAATCAGTCACACAGAAGATTTAACAAAGTTTGGAAATCTTATTTTTCTTGGAAATCATTTAGAATTCCAAGAATTCTTCAGTTTCTCCAGGATGGTCTGGAGAAAGGTTTACCAGCTATCTCTTTAAAGGGTCAGGTTTTGTCCTTGTCTGTTTTTGTTTCACAAAAAGTTGGCTAAATTGCCTGATGTTCAAACTTTTGTCCAAGTCTAGGTGAAAAGTTCCCCTGTTATTAGGCCTTTTTCTCCACCTTGGAATCTGAATCTGGTTCTATTCGTTTTGCAAGGTCCTCTCTTTGCACCAATGCATATTTTGGACATTGAATTGTTGTCTTGGAAGGTTCTTTTTCTTCTAGCCATCTCTTCAGCAAGACGAGTTTCTGAACTCGCAGCCCTTTCTTCTGATTCCCCTTTTTGTTTTTTTATCAGGATAAAGTGGTTCTTAGAACAAAATATGATTTTCTTTCTAAGGTTGTATCTTCTGTGACCATTAACCAGGAGATTGTTCCTTCTTTGTGCCCAAATCTTTCTAAATCTAAGGAACGTCTACTACACAATTTAGATGATATTAGAGCCTTACAATTTTATCTTTAGGCTACTAAAGATTTTAGACAGATCTCTAGCTTGTTTGTCCAGTTTTCAGGTAACAGGAAGGGTCAAAAGGCTACGTCAGTGACCTTAGCATCATGGCTGAAGCAGACGATACATAAAGCTTACTTGGTTGTGGGAAAACTTACTGCACATTCTACTAGATCTGTATCTACATCTTGGACTTTCAAGAATGAGGCTTCCTTGGAACAGATTTGCAAGGCAGCAACTTGGTCTTCTCTTCATACCTTTTCTAAATGTTACCGTTTTGATGGTTATGCTTTTGGCAGAAACGTTCTTCAGGCCTTAGTGTCCGGCAAATAGGAACTGCACTTTCTTTGTCCCACCTGTCCTTAACATGGACTCTCAGCTTGGGTATTGTATCCCACATATTATAGAAACCTATGGACTCTCCTCATCTTACAAAAGAAAACAGAATTTATACTTCCTGATAAATTTCTTTCGGGATGAGGCCCTATTTTTGTTGAATCTGAAGGGTGACTGTTCTTATTTGCATCTCTTAACCCTGCTTTCTCTCTTTCCTTACATTCTTTCTACCTCTCTCCTATGCTCGGCTATACCCTAACTAGAGAGGGAGTGGAGGTGGGAGGGATTGAAAGCTATTGTGAGGGTGTTGACAATTTCCATGATTTTCATTAATAAATAATTGGGTGTTTGGATAGCAATTTCATTGTGATCTATCAAATAACTGAAGGACACAGTAATATTTCAGTAGTGAAATTAGGTTTATTAACAGAAAATGTGCAATATGCATCCAAACGAAATTAGACAGGTGCATAAATTTGGGCACCCCAACAGAAATTTTGCATAAATATTTAGTAGAGCCTCCTTTAGCAGAAATAACAGCCTCTAGACGCTTCCTATAGCCTGTAATGAGTGTCTGGATTCTGGATGAAGGTATTTTGGACCATTCCTCCTTGCAAAACATCTCCATTTCAGTTAGGTTTGATGGTTGCCGAGCATGGACAGCCCGCTTCAAATCACCCCACAGATTTTCAATGATATTCAGGTCTGGGGACTGGGATGGCCATTCCAGAACATTGTACTTGTTCCTCTGCATAAATGCCAGAGTAGATTTTGAGCAGTGTTTTGGGTCGTTGTCTTGTTGAAATATCCAGCCCCGGTGTAACGTTAACTTTGTTACTGATTCCTCAACATTATTCTCAATCATATGCTGATATTGACTATAATCCATGCGACCCTCAACTTTAACAAGATTCCCAGTACCGGCACTGGCCACACAGCCCCACAGCATGATAGAGCATCCACCAAATTTTACTGTGGGTAGCACGTGTTTGTCTTGAAACGCCACCCCCCCACACACAGTTTTAAGGCATTTTTTTAGACTTTTTTTTTTTTGTCAGGGTGTAAAAAAAATATGTCTTTTTACGCTAACATTTATTTCTTTACCAGTTGTGCTAAACGCTTTAATTAAACCAGATTGTTGTTTCTTCTTGACACCGTAAGAGCCAAATGCTTTGTATATATGTACTTTTGCGTTTAAGAGCACAAGCGAGTAGCGGAAAAATCACCAGGTAGTACAATAATAAAACCACAGAGTACTAATAATAAAACTAGACACACCCAGGTGTTTGCATTAGACTACATTTGAGTAAGTCTGAGCAGCAGACAATTCCATTAATATTTTTAAATGTTTTACATTTATTTATGTTATGTTTTTAACACACACACCACCACTCATACATACACACACACCACCACCCATACATACACAGTTACACACACAATCACACACACACCACCACACATACACACATATATGCAAATACACACACACACAACACATATGCACACTGTATATAGGCTTCACACTCTCCAAAATCGATCAATTACCAGATTTACTGCCAATGTGAGGTTAAGCCTAAACCTGGACAGACAGAGTCAAACATTTCATTCTCAGAATCAGATGCAACTGTGTAGTTATTCAAATAAGGTGATATGAGACATCTTTAATCGCTCACTATGCATTGTATTTACTTTATTAATAAATATTTGTTTGAGAGAGCTACACTCAGTTATTTTGTTTGTAATAGTAATAGGCTAGCTATAATTAATTAGATTATACACTGACTGAGTCGTCCTCTGACTCTGTCAGCGTGCGAATGCTTTTGTCTGTGCTGACACAGAGGATCCAGTACTGTAGGGAGGAAAACGTTATGCTGTATGTGTTTATTTTGCAGTGAGCTGTGCTAACACTGATCTTCATTTAGTGGACCGTAGAAGTAATTATTACCACATGGAGATCAGTGTTAGCTGCTCAGCTCACTGCAAAATAAACATTGTGGATCCGATCATCATCATTGTGTAGTGGTAGCGTTAATTTCAAGTCAGCATAGCCAGGAAAATATTACTAAAAATAATATTTTCCTGGCTAGGCTGACTTGAAATTAACGCTACCACTACAAAATGATGATGAATGAAACGCTACCGTCCGCTTCCCAGCAGTACCGAGCTGCCCAGTGCCCTGATCCTACCTGGGTTAACTAACTTACTTAAGTCAGTCGGAGTCGGGTCCGTCAGCCACCTCCTCCACCGATCCCAATCATTCCACTGTGACTCAGACTGTCGTCTTCATGTCACAGTGCGGTCAATGGCACTCAAGAGTCTGGCCTGGGAGCGGGAGCCGGGAGGAGATCACCTGCGCTGCGCAAGTGCAGCCATGATCAGTCAATCCATGTGCGCCGCAGCCTGCTTCATGTTCGACTTCGTTCCAATTATCAGACTGTCACTGTTCAGACAGGAAGGCGGGCAGGCGGCAGCAGATGAAAAATGTCACGTGAACTCGGCAAAAAGCCGGTCACGTTCAAAATAAAAAAAATGTAAAAAAATAAATAAAGAATTAAGATTAAAAAAAAATGACCAATATTTAGTGACTGGGGACAAATGCCGCCCCCCAAAAACTGCCGCTCTAGGCACCGGCCTTGTTCGCCTTTGCAATAATACGCCCCTGCTCAAGCGACTTTTTGTGGCGTGTTTGCAGAAAAGGGTTCTTCATCACTCTCCCATACAGCTTCTCCTTGTGCGAAATGCGCTAAATTGTTGAACGATGCACAGTGACACCATCTGCAGCAAGATGATGTTGTAGGTCTTTGGAGGTGGTCTGTGGGCTGTTTTTGACCATTCTCACCATCCTTTGCCTTTCCGATATTTTACTTGGACTGACATTTCTGGCCTTAACAAGAACTGTGTCTGTGGTCTTCCATTTCCTCACTATGTTCCTCACAGTGAACACTGACAGCTTAAATCTCTGTGATAGCTTTTTGTAGCTTTCCCCTAAACCATAATGTTGAACAATCTTTGTTTTCACTTGCAATTGGCCACCTTTAGTTACCTTTTCTCATGATTGGATGCACCTGTCTATGAAGTTCAAAGATTAATGGGCTTACCAAACCAATTGCGTATTCCAATTAATCAGTGCTAGGTAGTTACAGGTATTCAAATCAACAAAATGACATGGGTGCCCAAATTTATGCACCTGTCTAATTTTGTTTGGATGCATATTGCACGTTTTCTGTTAATCCAATAAACCTAATTTCACTACTGAAATATTATTGTGTCCTTCAGTTATTTGATAGATCAAAATGAAATTGCTGATCCAAACACCCAATTATTTATAAATGAAAATCATGGAAATTGTCAGGGGTGCCTAAACTTTTGCATACAACTGTAGATATTCCTATTTATATATCAATACCCATATAATCATCTGTGTGTGTGTGTGTGTATGTATATGTGTGTGTGTATATGTATATAATTTTGTACCAAAATACCATCAGATATATGTAGAAATATGTATTTATGAACAAATAGAACATTTTCTGCTACGTGAAAAACATTAGAATGTAAAATATTAATATTTTCATGTCTGGTTAGCGCACTTCAGAATATGCAATTGTGTTTGCGTGTGAGTAGGGTGTTAAGGGTTTTTTGCTCCATTGACTCCTATGGAGGAATACCTTAACGTGTGTGCGATATTGTAAGTTTGGCTTTTTATGCGCATTGGGTTAGCATGCAAGTGAAAAATGTTTACGTTCAATTTGTAATACGAGCACTACCTAACGCGCACAAAAGCTTACTTCTAGCAGAGTTAGCTCATGAGCGCAAAATATCGCTCCACTCCTACTCTGGAAAGAGTTGACTAATGTAACTATTTTTGTTCATAGTTTTTTTATGTGCATTAGTTTGGGTTTAACTTGCCAGTAACTGTCAAAATGTACAGTTTATTTTTCACTTTTTTAAAAGTTTTTTTTATTATTTCTTCATGAGGCAAACTTGTAAATATACCTTTCCTGAGCCCTTTTCATAACTTTTTTGTTTTTACTTCATCAATTTTTTTCTGTGTCTTAAAACACCATTGAATACTGTTATACTGGGATTTACAAATAGATTTCCCTGTCACAGAAAGGATTGAACTGATTTGTTGGAGCTTTGTATTCAATTTCAGGACAAAACAGCTGATTGTTGCTGAAAGCAAATCATAGGGTAGTAATATAAACAAGGTCCTTCAGGATTTGGGGCAAAAAATATTAGGTCTAAGGTTCCATGTTGTTATAATACAATCTCTTCTTTCAGAATACAACAAAGCCATCCAAAATTTTACCAAGTACGATGATTGGTATGTCTGGGTTCAAATGTACAAGGGTACAGTCTCCATGCCAATTTTTCAATCTCTGGAAGCCTTCTGGCCAGGATTACAGGTAATTATTTCCATTTCTGATATTTTGTTTGCATTTATAAAAGTTTGCATAGGTTTTACATATTACATTTTATAAAATGTATGTCACACCAAAATGTTTTGCTGTTGCTCAATTGCATAAAGCAAAACTTAAAACACGCATAAGTTTATGGAAGCCAGGAACATCAGATCAAATTGCTAATGACTTCAGTAAAGCTGTCAACATATCCAAGGGTAGGGAACACAGTTCAAAAGGATGTGAACAAGGATGGAAAATGTATCACAATAGATTATGTTTGTAGTGCACTCTGTGTTGAAGATAGGCAAAAGCTATTTTCTCTTGTAAGATGTATCGAGTCCAGGGATTCATCCATACTTGTAGTATATTCTCCTTCCCTACAGGAAGTGGCAGAGAGAGCACCCACAGCAGAGCTGTCTATATAGCTCCTCCCTTAGCTCCACCCCCAGTCATTCTCTCTGCCTGCTTAACTGCTAGGAAGGGCAAAGTGAGTGTGGTGACAAAAATGTTAGTTATTATTTTCTCAAGCAAAAGTATGTTATTTTAAATGGTACCGGTGTGTACTATTTACTCTCTGGCAGAAAAGGGATGAAGATTTCTGCAAGGAGAATGATGATCTTAGCATTTTGTAACTAAGATCCACTGCTGTTCTCACAAGGGCTGAAGAGTACAGGAAAACCTCAGTTGGGGGAACAGTTTGCAGGCTAAACTGCATTAAGGTATGTTCAGTCTATTTTTTTCTAGACAGACTGTGTTATTTCTAGAAAAGGCTGGCAATATCCCCATGAGGGAAAGGTAAGCTGTATTCAGTAAAAGAGGAATCCAAGCTTGCATAAAGGGCTCATAGTTACTGGTGACACTGGTAGGAAAAAACGTTTTGGTTTAGTTACAAATAAAACGTTTTTTGAGGGACTTTAAGGGGTCTTTGTGGCTTGTTTAAGGGTTATTAACCCACATGGCTAGTTTAAGAAACACTCTGGTGTTTTTTAGGCCCCATAACTTCGAGTGAGGTGGGAGGGGCCTATTTTCAGTTGCACAGTTTATTTACCTCAGAAGCATCCAGCTACTTCTCCAGAGATTCCTGCTGTATTTGAGGGCTGTAAAGAGTTTTTTTCCCCCCACAAATCGTTCCTAAAGGGCAGGTAGGCGCCACAGCAGAGCTGTGGCAAGGTGCTGAACGTTATTTTACCGGTTTTTAAGTTTTTTCAATCCGGTTTTTACATTAAGAGGTTAATTGTTTATTTCCATAGTTGTGCAAAGTTATTAAGGCTTTATGATGCTACTGTAAAAATGTTGTTGTGTTTACTGCTTTTTTACACTGTTTTGCAGAGTTTGTGCAGCTTTTTTCTCTTAAAGGCACAGTACCATTTTTGTTTAAAGTGTTATTTACTTTGATTAAAGTGTTTTCCAAGCTTGCTTGTTACATTACTAGCCTGTTTAACATGTCTGACACCAAGGAGAATCCTTGTTCTATGTGTTTAGAAGCCATTGTGGAACCCCCTCTTAGAATGTGTCCCACTTGCACTGATATGTCTATAAATTATAAAGAGCATATTTTAGCACTTAAAAATATTGCAATAGATGATTCTCAGTTAGAAGGAAATGAGGGTTTAGCATCTAGCTCTCCCCAAGTGTCACAACCAGTAACGCCCGCACAAGTGACGCCAAGTACCTCTAGTGCGTCTAATTAATTTACTTTACAAGACATGGCCACAGTTATGAATAAAACCCTCACAGAGGTTTTCTCTAAACTGCCTGGTTTACAACGAAAGCGTGTCAGCTCTGGGTTAAGAACAAATGCTGAGCCGTCTGACGCTTTAGTAGCTGTATCCGATATACCCTCACAATGTTCTGAAGTAGGGGTAAGGGATTTGTTATTTGAGGGAGAGATTTCTGATTCAGGAAAGATGCTCCCTCAGACAGATTCTGATATGACGGCCTTTAAATTTAAGCTTGAACACCTCCGCTTATTGCTCAAGGAGGTATTAGCTACTCTAGACGATTGTGACCCTATAGTGGTCCCAGAGAAATTGTGTAAAATGGACAGATACTTAGAGGTTCCTGTTTACACTGATGTTTTTCCAGTCCATAAGAGGATTGTGACTATTGTTACTAAGGAGTGGGATAGACCAGGTATTCCGTTCGCTCCCCCCTGTTTTTAAAATGTTTCCCATATCTGACACCATACAGGACTCGTGGCAGACTGTTCCTAAGGTGGAGGGAGCTATTTCTACTATTGCTAAGCGTACAACTATACCTATCGAAGACAGTTGTGCTTTCAAAGATCCTATGGATAAAAAATGAGAGGGTCTCCTAAAGAAAATGTTTGTTCATCAAGGTTTTCTTCTCCAACCTATTGCATGCATTCTTTAGAATTAAATAGATTGGGGGGTAGCAGAGTTTAATATGAAATGACAGGTATTTCTTGTATTGTCATTTATATAGTAGCAACTAAATGCTTAAATTATTGCAAGAAATACCTGTTGTGATTAACTGGTTAAGAAAGTCATATAACAACTAAACACTAATTGTAACAGAGGATACAATCCAGTTTAGGAAAAGAACCAGTTATCACAATAGTATAGTACCGGTTAGCTCTGCTAAGACAGAGATTATATAAATGTTAAA
This sequence comes from Bombina bombina, assembly GCF_027579735.1. Classification (NCBI taxonomy): domain Eukaryota; kingdom Metazoa; phylum Chordata; class Amphibia; order Anura; family Bombinatoridae; genus Bombina; species Bombina bombina. The sequence goes on from NC_069499.1 coordinate 1,102,282,077, forward strand.
AAATGTTCCAAATCATTCATACATTTAAATTTTATTGTTATCAACTAGGAACATACACACATACAGTAGCAAGGCTAAGAGTTAAAAACACTTAAACTCTGTGGATTGCACAATCGCAATTGAGTACTAGAAAGAGTAATAATTTATAATGCTCAACAGTCCTCAGTCCATAAATTGTTAACAGTAAACTAAGCTCTTACAATCCGAGGGCTAATTTAATATTACTTGTATTTCATATAAGGACCAGAGGCAGTGATACATAATATTGAATTAATAGTACATTACTATTACCTACAAAAGCAAGCAAGTTAAAAAACGAACAGGAGAGACGGAGCTACTCCTGTCGGACCCCTGACGCACGTTTCACGAACGCTTCCTCAGAGGGGGTCACTGTCATGAGAACACCTGAGCATTGGAAGATAGTCTTCCTTATAAATACATTTAGCTTTAGCACACCTTGCATCTTTGGGAGTGCCGTAAATGAGACCAGATAGTGTTAGGACCAGTCAAATTTGGGACTCCTTGTAAGCTGGTGTAGGAAAAAATACATTCAAGCCCCTCTACCTTCTTCACAATATGGTTTTGTAGACTTGTTATATTACTTATTTGAACTTGGTAATAATAGCCTGTTTTATTAATAATTAGACAGAAATTCTTTTTAGAATTTTTCAGATACATTAACTGGTTTTCATAGGTGAAAGTGTTTGGAAGCTATTGTGTAATTTGAGACTTTACTGCTAAAACATTTTGACATACTTGCTTAACCTTTTTTAAGTTAAAATGTACTGTTTGTTCTCCCAGAGCCTGGTGGGTGACATTGGGAATGCTATGAAAACTTTCCATAATTATTACACTGTTTGGAAGCAGTTTGGAGGATTGCCAGAATTCTACAACATTCCTCAAGGCTTCACTGTAGACAAAAGGGAAGGTTACCCACTCCGGCCTGGTATGTCATTTTAGGTGTGTGTGTCTAACTTGTTTTACCAGTTGCATGGTATTAAATGTACGGAAAATTGCTCCATTGGAACCACAACTCATCTGAACAAACCTCCTTATCTTTTTCTCTATATTTAACCCCTTAAGGACCGGGCATTTCAGGCACAAACTTCCCCAAAAAAACAAAGCATTTTTAGCATTTTTGCCACCACTACATTTAAACAGAAATAGAACCTTTTTTATATTTACCTATCAAAACTATATATATATATATATATATATATATATATATATATATATATATATATATATATATATATATATATATATATATATTTTTAGTAGACAACCCAAAGTATTGATCTAGGCCCATTTTAGTATATTTCACGCCACCATTTCACCTCCAAATGCGATCAAATAAAAAAAAGTTATCTTTTTCAAAATTTTAGGGTTCTCACTGAAATTATTTACAAACAGCTTGTGCAATTATGGCACAAATGGTTGTAAATGCTTCTCTGGGATCCCCTTTGTTCAGAAATAGCAAACATATATGCTTTGGCATTGTTTTTTGGTAATTAAAAGGCATCTAAATGCCGCTGCGCACCACACTAGTATTATGCCCAGCAGTGAAGGGGTTAATTAGGTAGCTTGTAGGGTTAATTTTAGCTTTAGTGTAGAGATCAGCCTCCCAGGCCTACAGATAGAAAAACAAATGTAATTGTATGAGACTGTAAATTGTGACCTTGATGCTTTGGGGCATATGTATCAATGTGCGAGCGGACATGACGAACTAGTGTATCATGTCCGCTGCACATCGCTACACATTGATAAATGCCGACAGCATACGTGAACTGCTGTGAACTGCTGGTGCAATGCTGCCCCCTGCAGATTTGCAGCCAATCGGCCGCTAGCAGGGGGTGTCAATCAACCCAATCGTATTCGATCGGGTTGATTTCTGTCCGCCTGCTCTTATCTTTAGACCGCTGCTTCATAACTTCATATGGAGCTTGATAAATATGCCCCTTTGTATTTACCTAAGAGACTGCACCTTTGTAAACTGGTTTTCATAGGGAACTCGTTCCCAAGAGTGCCATTCAAAGTGATTGTCCCTACATTATTGAAATCATGTTCACAAATTCTCCTTCAATATCACAAGTTCACTGATGTAGGCGCAGGCACTCTGTAAGGCATTCTTGTGAATGAAGTGGTAACGCAACTGGTTCACAATTTACAGTTTAAAGAATGTTAAAGTCCAATAAAAAATGTATATTAGATGTGTTTCACATGGTGGGGTTACACCATATTATGTTATTTCTGCAAACTAAAATAAGTTTCTAAAAATGTTTGGTCTGCTGAATAAAACAAGGTATAATTTGTGGGGTTACATCACAGAAAATTAATTACGTTTACAGATGACTAATTGGCACTGACTAATCATTTGCTCTTGTGCCCTTCAACTGTCACCAATATTTTTACCTTTTTCATACTTAGGGCCTATGCCTTGCTAAGGAGTATTCCTTACAGTTTGATCAAAGGGACAATGTACTGTAAATATGTTTTCTTCATTATAATGTATTTCCAATGATCATTTTACATTGTTTACAAAAAAGGTCTTTTACCTTTATTTTATCATTTAAAATAGCTGCTTTTGGCAGTTGAAACTGAAACCTTTACTAAAAATGTCAGTACATTACTGGTTATAGAAAAGCTATGCACACCACTGCCAGGCATGGTTTTTAAACCTGATCTAGTCACACGTAGCATATGTACGTATGAAACCGTAATAAAATTTACTAGAAGCGTTTTTGAAAGTGTATTGCAAAAATGCTTCTATTTAAACTTAAAATGCACCCATACACTTCAGTTTGACCTTTCTATCTCTTTAAATAATGTATCATAAAAAAATTAATGGAGTAAGTATGCTTGTGTCAAGCTGAGGTAGAATGTAGGCCATTGAGTCATGCAGCAGATTAACTGATGCTGAGTCAGGATGCATATTTAATGATTCCTGTTCTGCTATGTGTTGTAGAGCTGATTGAGAGTGCAATGTACTTGTACAAAGCTACGCAGGACCCCACACTGTTAGAACTGGGGAGAGATGCTGTGGAGTCCATTGAGAGAATAAGCAAAGTGGCCTGTGGATTTGCTACAGTAAGTATTCTCCTTTTCTATATATATATATATTCTAAACAAGGGCTTTTCTCATGTTAGTGCGCGCAATATTGAAATGTTGCACCCCGTTAAAGGGTTAGAAATCTTTGCAAATTGTATCGAAAAATAAGACATTATTATACTTAAAGGGACAGCCAACCATAGAATTGTTATTGTTTTAAAAGATAGATAATCCCTTTATTACTCATTCCCCAGTTTTGCATAAACAACACAGTTATATTAATATACTTTTTACCTCTGTCATTACCTTGTATCTAGGAACCTTCTTCCAGCCCCCTGATCACATGACTGTGACTGTTTATTATCTATTGTCTTAAATTTAGCATTGTATTGTGCTAGATCTTAAATAACTCCCTGTGCCTGAACACAGTGTTATCTATATAGCCCACGTGTACTTTCTGTCTCTTTGTGTTGAAAAGAGATTTAAAAAGCATGTGATAAGAGGCAGCCCTCAAAGGCTTAGAAATTAGCATATGAGCCTACCTATGTTTAGTTTAAACTAAGAATACCAAGAGAAAAAAGCAAATTTGATGATAAAAGTAAATTGGAAAGTCAATTAAAATTAAAAGTCCTATCTGAATAATGAAAGTTTAATTTATACTTGACTGTCCCTTTAAATAAATATATGATATAAAATCAACCTACTTTTTGCTGAAACCAAGCTTCTAAATATATTTAATTTAACTTTTAAATTTGTATATAATGAGCTTCAACGACTGCCCATAAAAATAGGCAGGGTTTATGTAAAATGAATTCCCGTGCCCTATGCAATAGTGAAGCGGTTCCGCCCAATTAATTTTAAAGGGCCAGTAAACCCACAAAATAATGTTATATAATTCTGCACATAGTGCAGAATTATATAACATCAGCTTAGCGCAAACTTTGTACCTTAAAAGATTAAAGTGAAAAAATGCTAAAAAATTATTATATAACATTATTTTGTAAGTTTACTGGCACTTTAATATTCATAGCAGTGGGGCTAATTTAATATGTCCTGTGTGGTTTTGCAGGATCTGGTATACATTTAAGGACATTTCATTTGTATTTCATTTGAACTTTGCATAAGAAATTTGCTTTTACTTTCTTCAGTTTGGATACAAATATTGCAATATGGATTTTGATTTTCTGGTTATAATTGATGTCATATTAGGACATTGAAAGATCGTGAAGTCTTGTGCCTAATCACCTTTGGCTACATTTAAAGCTATACTAACATTTACTTTTGAAGTGATAGGTGGAGTGTGTCTTCACTCCCTGGGGACGCCCGGGGTGGGGGGGTGTTTTCCTGTTTAGATTTATAACCTTTTTCTTTCCAGGATTGTTAGAATTTATTCTTGTGTTTCGAGAGGACATATATTATTCATTTATTTATTAGGTTTATTTTGAGATATAGATCTGTTTGGTGGATGGGGTAGGTGTGGATGTGAGTAAGCTCTCATCTCATTTGTCTTTCTTTTTTGTCTTGTAATATATATAAGATATTTATTCATTAAAAAATGATTTGCTTATCAT
>NC_069499.1:1102289196-1102301696 GCF_027579735.1 Bombina bombina
ACTGAGGAAATACTTCTAAATGACAGATGAAAGGTGAGTGACGACTTTTATGCTGGAAACAGAGAGGCAGAAAGTTGGAAAAAAAAGAATAATGTTTAAAAGGACCACAAGACTTCCAAGTTACCTTCCCAGTCAGGAATTATTCAAAACTTCTTATGATCATTTGACAGACATCGGAGTCATAAATTAAGTTTATTTTAGAAAGCTCTCAAAATGGATGTGAGCTAACCACGACTGATGTTACTGGCAATTACTTTAATACTGGTGGGATATGGCTGATCTGCTGGATGGCAATTACTGGAATTCAGGTGGACTAAAATTATTAGAATTAAAAATAATTAATGTTCAATAAAAAAAAAGATGATGTAGGGGAGGAAGACAAACAGTGATGTAAGTCCATCTGAAGGAATTAGGAAAACTACTACAAAGAGACAGTTAAAGGGAAGAAAATAAATGAAATATAAGAGAGAATTTGTTTTAAGATTTTCTTTTATTATATACCTTAATTCCACTATTTCAAGCCAAGGCTATACCAACCTCTGCTGGCTTTAGAATGGAAGCATTTTCCTCTGAGCAGCTCGCCGGGTGAGAGGAGCTAAAAATACAATCTAGCTATGCAAGTTGTGCAGTACTACACAATGTGCGTAGGGAGATTGTAATTTAACTCCTCCTCCATCGGTTTTCATTGATGTCCAGGGAGTTGCGGCATGACACCATCAGAGGAGATGAATTCCTGCTTGATGGTGTCAAGGACCACCAACATCTTCTCGGGGACCACTGGTTGGCGACCGCTGTTCTAGACCACATGGGTGATATCAAGTGGAACCGTTCGGTCCCTGTAGCTCCGCATATGTCCCTGTCCCTGTAGCTCCGCATATGAACACATATCATGCTGATTAAAAAAATATATATATATATATATCATTTTTTTGCAATTGAGCAAATTAAACTGAAAGGCAGAAGATATAGCTTCAATAAAATCCTATTGCAAAAAGAGTGTAGATGGATACACAAACTAAACTATATAACAAGAGTGACTGGCTGGGACCGCCCCTAGACCCTCACAAAGTCACGTACCAGTGACGAAATGCGTTGGGCGGGGCTGAGGTAACGAACGTTGTTTGAAGCGGATGTGTTGCAAATCTAATGTAGCGATCTTTTGGTTACTGTAGTTACTTCGGTATTGATTGACCTGAGTGATATAAATGATTAAGCAACTCTTGAAATACCTACTATTGACATTTGCTCCACGATGTTGGAGCTACATGTATGCCTGCAATGGGTTTGACCTTTGATAATTAGTACACTAGGGATCACAGCTAGAAAACGGCTGACTGTGTTCAATCACAGCAGTACGCAGACAGGAAGTTGCCTTTGAGTTCATAGATCAGTCTACCTGTGTGGAAGTTGAATCCCTGTGTATGAGTCAATACGAACATGATTCGTTACCCTTAGCCCACATAGCCCTATTTTTAACTTATTAGCTGTACTTCAATAAGATAGATGTGACTTACCCACTCATTTTTGAGGTTCAGCTAGATTTTTAAATGTGTGTGTTGCATATTTATTAAATAAAGTGTATTTTTAATTTTATACTATTATCCAAAATGCAATATCATCAGACCGATGTATTTAGGAATGGACGTACTAAATGTTTGCTACCACCAGTGTTATTGCTGCATTTGCTCTTTTTATTGACTGTATAATTTAGAGAGATGTTGTTTTAGCGAACTCCACAACTTAGACAAAGATTTACTGCCTTCATTGAATGAAATGTCCCCTATCATGACGTAACTAGAGTGGTAGGCCCGAGAAGACTGACCGCTCCACATATTTTAACTCTTTCTGGGCGGCTTTACCCCAAGCAAAAAATGCTAAATAGTTGAATCGCTAGAACAGGAAAATATTAACTGTTCTAGTCAGCTGCAATGATGAACTTTTCCACACACTGACCATCCACAGGGCCCCCAGGCACCAGGAATTCAAGGGCCTTGTTGTCCCCTACCAAGATGGCCGCTGGCAAGAAACTAAAGCACTGTGCATATGCCGCTGTACAAGGATGCACAGTGCTACAGTTTAGCAGCAGCTGACATTTTGACATGGCTAGTGCAAGACGAGCTCACACGCAGACACATTACGCATAAAGAGATACACTCAAAAAGATATAAACAAATAGACACATTCAGTGAGTATGTCACACACAGCCACAACTCATACATATACACTGGTGCACTCGCCAGGTCATACAAACAAGGGCATACTCTCAAATAGAAACAAACACAGACAAACTCAGTCACAACCATACACATACAGATACACTCTGTAGGTATATATCTCACTCACACACACTCAGTCAGTCATACTCACATGCAGGCACACAAACATTCACACAGAGACAAACACAAACATTCACACAGACACACAAAGAACATTGTGTCATTTGCTTTGCTTTTAGAAATTGAGTCCATAGCCTTCTGCTATGAAACTAATCAAAACAAAATGCAGCATAGCATGGTTCCTCAATAGTGAACAATGCAAACATACTGCAAAGCACTACAATACTGCATCATGATTCAACACACAAGTCTTTCAGACATTAATTTCTTATTTGATATAGTGAGAGTCACAGTAAAGAGTGTCTTGATAAAACATTTTGCATATATACATACATGAGATATGTGTATAGATAGTGTTTACAGAAGTGGGATGCAGTAGAATACTATTCTAAAATAATTTCAGCAATATAATGTATCACCATTTCTTTTTATTAAGGTTTATTATGCTATTTATTTTGTTAATATCCCAGTTTATTTTTTATTTACTCTATCATATTTTTTCATTCATATAAGGCTGGGGTCATACAAACAATTCTCTGCCTCCTCTCCATGATTTATTTTGAATGTTAAAGGAACAGTCTCTACAATAGAATTGTTATTGTTTTAAAAGATAGATAATCCCTTTATTATCTATTCCCTAGTTTTGCATAACCAACACAGTTATATTAATACACTTTTTACCTTTGTGATTACCTTGTATCTAAACATCTTCTGTAATCCCCTTGATCACATGACTTTTTTATTTATTACCTATTGACTTGCATCTAGTATTGTGTTGTGCTAAATCTTAAATAACTCCTCAGGTGTTAGCAAAATGTTATCTATATGGCCCACATGAACTAGCAGTCTCCTGTTGGGAAAAGCAAATAAAAAAGCATGTGACTAAGAGGCTGTCTATAGCGGCTTAGAACCCAGGCAGAAATTTAGAGATTTAAATGTTATAGTATATTAATATATCAATGTTAGTTGTGCAAAGCTGGGGAATGGGTATTAAAGGCATTAGCTATCTTTTAAAACAATAACAATTTTAGAGTAGACTGTCCCTTTAAACATTGAAATTTTAAAATGTCATGGTTTTCAGAACATTCTATTTATCAACTTCAGGACTGAATAATGATTGATCTGGATTACATCGCATTACACATACAGTGATATGTTTAATCCACTGGGCTCAGAAATTCTCTGATGGAAACATTCTTAATATGATTCATGTAATGCATGGAATCTTATGGCATGGTCTGTCAGGATAACACATATAATATTGCTTTCTGAAGCTGCAAGCTGCAGCCCAGCATCATTTCAGCACTGATTGCTCCTACCTATGAACAGCCACAGAATGAAAGCTCCTGCTGAGAGCTTTAGCACTGTCTGCCATCAGCACCGCATGCCAGGTACTTTAAGAGAGGTTGACGAGAGGATTTATTCAGTGTTCAGAGGTTCTCCATTCATTGGCTGGTGGGTGGAGTTTCCACATAGCAACTGCATGCTGATTGGCTCATAGCCAGCTTGAGGGCAGGAAGAGCACACAGAGACAGCTTGAAGGAGTGTAAGAACTAGCCAAGGTGATGGTAAGAGATGAGCTTAACGCTGCCTGCGCGCAGCAACACTAAATATTACTGGTAGCGTTAACCTCACTATTCATCTCGGAGGTGAGACACTAGTTGGAGAGATGTACACCCCTTACATTTTTGTAAACATTTAATTATATCTTTTCATGTGGCAACACTGAAGAAATGACACTTTGCTACAATGTAAAGTAGTGAGTGTACAGCCTGTATAACAGTGTAAATGTGCTGTCCCCTCAAAATAACTCAACACACAGCCATTAATGTCTAAACCTTTCGCAACAAAAGTGAGTACACCCCTAAGTGGAAATGTCTAAATTGGGAGCCATTTTCCCTCCCCATGTCATGTGACTCGTTAGTGTTACAAGGTCTCAGGTGTGTTAAGCAGGTGTGTTAAATTTGGTGTTATCGCTCTCACACTCTCTCATTCTGGTCACTGGAAGTTCAACATGGCACCTCATGGCAAAGAACTCCCTGAGGAGCTGAACAAAAAAAATTGTTGCTCTACATATAGATAGCCTAGGCTATAAGAAGATTGCCAAGACCCTGAAACTGAGCTGCACCACGGTGGACAAGACCATACAGCGATTTCACAGGACAGTGTATACTGTTTGGGAATGGCGGCTTAAAACGCTGAAGTGTTTATCAGATTGTCTTGAAAAAGGCTCACTGTGGAGCCGAAACGTCGACTTTTGTGATATCACTTGAATTCAATCAAGACCTGTGAGTGCCCTCCATTTTACATTTGTGTGTGTGTGTGTGTGTGTGTGTATATATATATATATATATATATATATATATATGTATGTGTGTGTGTGTGTGTGTATACATATATATATATATATACTGTATATATATATATATATATATGTATATATATATATATATAGGCAAATGAGAAGAAAAAATGGATATATCAGAGCACACAATAGCCACAAATATAAGTGATGTGTAAGTGAGTTGGCTTGAGCGAGCCAAGTAAACTAAAATATAACTTTTATTATTACATATAAGATAAAATAAAGTTGGTTAAGAACATTCACACAAGTACAGTGCAGGGTTTAAAAACACTTAAAATTGGTGAACTGAATGCTAAGATGCCCAGGTAATAACCATTAATGTGGGTTTGGGTGAGAGAATCTGGCAGGGAGGCACCACAAAATGCTCACGGATTGCACAAAAAGCTAAGCTATAAAAGAGGATTGACCTCACACAACAATATATCTATCTAGTGCAATGCTGGAGCAGTGCCTAAGCCTGTCAGAGTCCCAAACAATAGTGTATCAGGTAGTGTAGTAGTTAGCAAAAACTCGAATATCAAATGCAAGATGTAGGACCAATAATAAGAAAAGCCCAAAACGAATACCGGACTATTGTACACATTAATTACGTATAAGTTGCATTCTCTATCATGTACCAATTACCACGTAACCCACATAAGGCAAATGATTTAAGCATTCAAAGAGAGCGCCTGATGCGCATTTCGCCACGCTCGTGGCTTTATCAAAGGCTAACCCGACTCGCGCCGAACTCACTGTTAAAATAGTGCTGTTAGCCAATAGGGGGTGAGTAATCGTACACACCCCTATGATGATAGCCAATCGTTAGTGACCCATCCGATTGGGTAGTCTACTGTCACCTGACTTCTTAGGCAATGACGTACACTTGGAGGTGTATAGTATTAACGCTTGTGTAAACACATATTGTAAGACAGGACTTGTGTATCAATTGATCTAGACGCAAATCAGCTATATTATAAATCAGCTGTTTACAAAGGGACAAGACCTCCTCAAGATTAAACATCTAGTGTATAACGAAGGGTCTAAATAAGTTTGTGATAGTTGTCACTTTCGCCAATGCAGTATATAGTTAGTGAATGCTATACAATGACTATACTCATTATGTTGCATATTGATTGTAAGTTAAGCCACAAGATAAAGAATATTAGATAATGATAAATATATATCGCGGTTTCGCATAGGGGATGAAGTCGTCACTGCTCTGGTACTATCTATTATCCTATATATTTTATCCAATTGTGTTTCGTTAGAGGAAAATCACGTAGGTGATATAATATAAACTTTATTTAAATTGTTGAGCAGACCGATGGTACACTCAAACCATAATGATGATATTTTATGTGTTATAATTTTTAATAACAGGAGGATATTATTATAATATCATTAGGTTATAGGTTCTCAATACATTACAATAGCAATTAGTATTTAACTTAAGTTGACAACACATAATAGTGTTATCAAAATATCATAGCTTATTCATAATTATACACGGATTGATATAGGGATATCAATAAATGACCATGTTCCAGTCCCATAAATATATAGTCTTACTGATATCTTATGTTGGATTGACAAAAAAAACTTAATTAGTATCAAGAAGAGAAATTAATTAGCAAGAAAGAGAGGTATATCAATAGGCTTTGTTCTTTTGTCATCTTTGATAGATGTTATATGCATAACATATATAGCTATATATCATTATTATGCCTATAGAGCTGTGGTACCACATTTTGTTTGTGCGGAATTGCCATAAAATATTTCTATGTGTAAGTTATTAGTTCTATAGTAAGGGGAAGCGTACTGATTTACTGAGTATATATAGAAGATTTATAGTGTAGCTTAGTTTTGTCATTCCGTATATTATGCTTATTTTGTTAGATGATAGGTGGGGGGCATTGATACATGTTTACTAAACATATGTTAGGTTACCAATTTACTGTTTAGTTCCTCACCCATCATGAGTCTCCTGTTTGAGTCAGGTTTTACCAGATATCTGTGGTGAGTGTTTGTGGATATACTGGTCTTATAAAAAGGAATTATACCCATCTTGTTCGTTAAGACCTACTGGTGCCAAAGTATTTAACCAGAATATCCAACGGCATTCTGCCTGGAGCAGCATGTTCTCCACATTTCCTGCTCTGATCCCCGGTTTAATCACCTGAAGTACTGAGACCTTTAAGTCTGGTTTGGTACCATGATTCTTTGCATAATGCTTAGCTACTGGTGTGAGAATTTTGCCCTTCTCTTGATCTTTAATACAGTTCTTAATACTATTCACATGTTCCCCCAGTCGTGTACGTAACTCTCGGGTCGTTATACCAATATATCTCTTTCCACATTTACACAGTAAGCAATAAACCACATTTTTAGTTTTACAGTTGGCAAATCCAAGCATCCGCTTTGTATCTCCAGTACGACTGATGAACTCTCTTTCATTAGATATGAATTTGCAAAAACTGCATGTGCCACAGGTGTATGTTCCGCAAACATATTTGCTGCATTTTCTCTTAGTAAAATGACTTTTGACCAACATGTTGCCAATCGTTGGCGCTCTCCTCCAGCTGGTTTTTATTTTGTCACCTATAAAGGCTGATAGATCTCTGTCAGATTTTAGAATACCACTATGTTTATTTAGAATATCAGTAATTCTATTGTGATTATTATTGTAAGTAGTTACAAATCTGACTATATATATATGTGTGTGTGTGTGTATGTGTGTGTGTGTGTGTATATATATATATATATATATATATATATATATATATATATATATATATGTATGTGTGTGTGTGTGTGTATGTATATATATATATATATATATATATATATATGTATGTGTGTGTGTGTGTATATATATATATACTGTATATATATATATGTATATATATATATGTGTGTGTGTGTATATATATATATATAAATATATATATATATATATATATATATATATATATAATGTAAGTTCCCACGGAAATAGGGCCCTCAATTCCCCATGTATTTGTCTGTAAAATGTTGTTTTTTATTGTATTGTTTCTCTGTTGTACTTTTATTCTTGTCCTCATGGATAGCGCTGCGGAATATGTTGGCGCTTTATAAATAAAGAATTTTATATATATATATATAAATATATATACGTATATTTTGTATGCAAAAAGTTTAGGCACCCCTGACAATTTACATGATTTTCATATATAAATAATTGGGTGTTTGGATCAGCAATTTCATTTTGATTTATTAAATAACTGAAGGACACAGTAATATTTTAATAGTGAAATTAGGTTTATTGGATTAATAGAAAATGTGCAATATGCATCAAAACAAAATTAGACAGGTGCATAAATTTGGGCACCCTTGTCATTTTGTTAATTTGAATACCTGTAACTAACTGACACTGATTAATTGGAACACACAATTGGTTTGGTGAGCCCATTAAGCCTTGAACGTCACTGACAGGTGCATCCAATCATGAGCAAAGGTATTTAAGGTGGCCAATTGCAAGTTGTTGTTCTCTTTGACTCTCCTCTGAAGAGTGGCAACATGGGAGCCTCACAACAACTCTCAAATGACCTGAAAACAAAGATTGTTCAACATTATGGTTAAGGGAAGGCTACAAAAAGCTATCACAGAGATTTAAGCTGTCAGTGTCCATTGTGAAGAACATAGTGAGGAAATGGAAGACCACAGGCACAGTTCTTGTTAAGGCCAGAAGTGGCAGGCCAAGTAAAATATCGGAAAGGCAAAGGATGGTGAGAACGGTCAAAAACAGCCCACAGACCACCTCCAAAGACCTCCAACATCATCTTCCTGCAGATGGTGTCACTGTGCATTGTTCAACAATTCAGCGCACTTTGCACAAGGAGAAGCTGTATGGGAGAGTGATGCGGAAGAAGCCTTTTCTGCACACACGCCACAAACAGAGTCGCTTGAGGTATGCAAACGTACATTTGGACAAGCCAGCTTAATTTTGGAAGAAGGTGCTGTGGACTGATGAAACAAAGATTTAGTTATTTGGTCATAACAAAAGAACACAGCGTTCCAAGACAAACACTTGCTACCCACAGTAAAATTTGGTGGATGTTCCATCATGCTTTGGGGCCAGTGCCGGTACTGGGAATCTTGTTAAAGTTGAGGGTCACATGGATTCCACTCAATATCAGCAGATACTTGAGAATAATGTTGAGGAATCAGTCACAAAATTGAAGTTATGCCGGCACTGGATTTTTCAACAAGACAACGACCCAAAACACTGCTTAAAATCCACTCTGGCATTTATACAGAGGAACAAGTACAATTATTATTATCGGTTATTTTGTCTTGTTGAAAATTTTGTCTTTTATTGTATTGTTTCTCTGTTGTACTTTTATCCTTGTCCCCATGGATAGCGCTGCGGAATATGTTGGCGCTTTATAAATAAAGAATTTTATATATATATATATATATATATATATATATATATATATATACGTATATTTTGTATGCAAAATGTTTAGGCACCCCTGACAATTTCCATGATTTTCATTTATAAATAATTGGGTGTCTGGATCAGCAATTTCATTTTGATCTATCAAATAACTGAAGGATACAGTAATAATGAAACGAAATTAGACAGGTGCATAAATTTGGCCACCCCAACAGAAATATTGCATAAATATTTAGTAGAGCCTTCTTTTGCAGAAATAACAGCCTCCAGACGCTTCCTATAGCCTGTAATGAGTGTCTGGATTCTGGATGAAGGTATTTTGGACCATTCCTCCTTGCAAAACATCTCCAGTTCAGTTAGGTTTGATGTTTGCCGAGCATGGACAGCCCGCTTCAAATCACCCCACAGATTTTCAATGATATTCAGGTCTGGGGACTGAGATGGCCATTCCAGAGCAATGTACTTCCCCAATCTCTCTATAACTGTCGACAACTCCATCATTACCCCTACCCTGCATGCCCGATGTCTCGGGGTCACATTTAACTCAGATATTTCTTTCACTCCTCACATTTAGTCCCTTGGCTAAAGCCTGCCACTTCCACCTTAAAAACATCTCTAAAATTAGACACTTCCTTACACAAGACACAACTAAGATTTTATTCCACTCTCTCATCTCGCCTCAATTACTGCAACTCTGTCCTCTCTGGTCTCTCCACCTGCCGCCTAGCTCCTTTACAATCCATAATGAATGCCTCTGCCAGGCTCATCTTCCTTACACGTCGCTCTACATCTGCTGCACCTCTCTGCCAATCCCTTAACTGGCTTCCTCTTGCCTCTAGGATCAAACACAAAATTCTCACTCTGACATACAAAGCCCTCAACTGCACTGCTCCCCCCTATATCTCAGACCTTGTCTCCAGAGACTCTCCCTCCCGTCCCCTTCACTCTGCTCATGACCTCCTCCTCTCTTGTTACCTCATCACACTCCCGGTTACAGGACTTCTCTAGACTGGCTCCCATCTTATGGAACTCTCTGCCTCGCTCCACAAGACTCTCTCCCCTAGTTTTGAAAGCTTCAAGCTCTCCCTAAAGACTCTACTGTTCAGGGATGCATACAACCTACGCTAACCTTTCTTTATACCAGTTCCTCTCCTCCATCGCTATCCCCTGAACCCCCTTAGCATTTAAGCCTAAGAGTCCAGCTGTTTGTAGATCACCTTCTTAATAGCTGACTACAACAGTGCAACTCTTGGCAGGGCCCTCTACCCATTTGATCCATTTAATTGTTTTGTTGTACTCCGCATTTGTTTATAGCGCTGCAGAATCTGTTGGCGCTCTATAAATAACCGATAATAATAATTGTACTTGTTCCTCTGTATAAATGCCAGAGTGGATTTTGAGCAGTGTTTTGGGTCGTTATCTTGTTGAAATATCCAGCGCCGGCATAACTTCAACTTTGTGACTGATTCCTCAACATTATTCTCAAGTATCTGCTGATATTGAGTGGAATCCATGTGACCCTCAACTTTAACAAGTTTCCCAGTACCGGCACTGGCCCCACATCATGATGGAACATCCACCAAATTTTTTTTTTTTTTTTTTAAATACCGATTTTATTATCCAAAAAAAAGGTTCTTACAGAGTGGAAGTCGCAGCTTCCTAATAAAGTGATCGGCAATATTTTACAAACAGTTTGATTGTTAATAAACAAGCATACATCTTTTAAACATTATATATTGTAACAAGTAAATTCTCTTGTCTTAAGTGAGTAAAGAGTATACTTGAGGATGAGGGAAGGAATGGAAAGGAAAAGATAGGAACAGGAAAAAGAAGGTTAAAGGGAAAGGGAGAGAAAGAGAGGGAAAGATAGTTGCTGCTTTTTTAGCCTTAAGTTAAATCTTCATGTATCTGTTGATTGGTATTTTCTAAGTACCTACCATGCCTATGTGTTCTCTTCTATTCTGTTCTGATATATATATGTGGTCTGTCTGTTTTTGGTTTTTTTAATTTTGTTGTTGGAACATCCACCAAATTTTACTGTGGGTAGCAAGTGTTTGTCTTGGAACGCTGTGTTCTTTTGTTATGACCAAATAACTCAATCTTTGTTTCATCAGTCCACAGCACCTTCTTCCAAAATTAAGCTGGCTTGTCCAAATGTGCGTTTGCATACGTCAAGCGACTCTGTTTGTGGCGTGTGTACAGAAAAGGCTTCTTCCGCATCACTCTCCCATACAGCTTCTCCTTGTGCAAAGTGCGCTGAATTGTTGAACAATGCACAGTGACACCATCTGCAGCAAGATGATGTTGGAGGTCTTTGGAGGTGGTCTGTGGGCTGTTTTTGACCGTTCTCACCATCCTTTGCCTTTCCAATATTTTACTTGGCCTGCCACTTCTGGCCTTAACAAGAACTGTGTCTGTGGTCTTCCATTTCCTCATTATGTTCCTCACAGTGGACACTGACAGCTTAAATCTCTGCAATAGCTTTTTGTAGCCTTCCCCTAAACCATAATGTTGAACAATCTTTGTTTTCAGGTCATTTGAGAGTTGTTGTGAGGCCCCCATGTTGCCACTCTTCAGAGGAGAGTCAAAGAGAACAACAACTTGCAATTGGCCACCTTAAATACATTTTCTCATGATTGGATGCACCTGTCTGTGACGTTCAAGGCTTAATGGGCTCACCAAACCAATTGTGTGTTCCAATTAATCAGTGCTAGTTAGTTACAGGTATTCAAATTAACAAAATGACAAGGGTGCCCAAATTTATGCACCTGTCTAATTTTGTTTTGATGCCTATTGCACATTTTCTGTTAATCCAATAAACCTAATTTCACTACTAAAATATTACTGTGTCCTTCAGTTATTTGATAGATCAAAATCATGGAAATTGTCAGGGGTGCCTAAACTTTTGCATACAACTATATATATAGATAGATAGATGTGTGTGTATGTACAGTTGTGCTCATAAGTTTACATTGGCAGAATTTATGATTTTGTGGCCATTTTTCAGAGAATATGAATGATGACACAAAAACTTTTCTTTCACTCATGGTTAGTGTTTGGCTGAAGCCATTTTTTATCAATCAACTGTGTTTACTCATTTTAAATCATAATGACTACAGAAACTACCCAAATGACCCTGAGCAAAAAAGTTTGCATACCCCAGTTCTTAATACCATGTATTGACCCCTTTAACATCAATGACAGCTTAAAGTTTTTTGTGGTATTTGTGGATGAGGCTCTTTATCTTCTCAGCTGGTAAAGCTGCCCATTCTTCCTTGCAAAAGCCTCCAGTTCCTGTAAATTCTTGGGCTGTCTTGCATGAACTGCACGTTTGAGATCTCCCCAGAGTGGCTCAATGATATTGAGGTCAGGAGACTGA